>NW_017675434.1:0-62128 GCF_001879085.1 Nicotiana attenuata
ACGAGATGTCAAGAGAAAGAGAAAACATACCTTGAAGCCTACCTAAATTAGTGAGGATACTGCTCCGCATTCTCCGCTTCGGTCTTTTCCCAGGTAGCCTTCCTTCCATCGGGCCTGACCATCACATGCACCTTCATTGAAGCCTATATCTTTTGACCCTCAACTTACACGAACCTTGTCGCTCCCCAAAATAGCTGCCGGCTTGCTATCACTCATAAGTCAAAATTCTCCCTCCAACTGAACTCGTGTGTACTTGAAATCCAAAACATGGGACGGGATCTCGTAATATACTTTCCAAGATACATAGGAAACAATGAAAACCGAATGCACCACTCGACAAAGTGTGGGTGACAAAGGCAAAGCTCATAAAAGCCACCTCCCCAATTCCTCCCGAAGTACCTCAAAAGCCCACATGAACCACGCGACTCAACCTTCCCTTTCTTACCGAATCTCCATACACCCCTTCGTGGAGAGAGAGAGAAAACTTTCAACAGAAGGACACCCTTCTCCACTAAACCATGTAGGACACACTCGAAACCTTCCTGTCAAGCCATAACTCTTTTGCCTCGAACTCGTTGTGCGAAGTCTCTCCTGTTATCACCTTCACCTTTACCTCCTAAGGCCATCCTGAACCAAATCTGTCCCCAATAGTCTAGCCTCACCGGGCTTGAACCAAACCAACGGGAGTTATCTACACCGCCTCCCGTTACAAAAGCCTCATATGGCGCCATCTGAATACTCGACTGGTAGTTGTTGTTATAAGCAAACTCTGCAAGCGATAGAAACTGATCCCATGACCCTCCGAAATCAATAACACAAGCGCGTAGCATATCGTCCAATATCTGAATGGTGCGCTCGGACTGCCCGTCCGTCTGAGGGTGAAAAGCTGTGCTCAATTGTACCTGAGTACCTAGCTCTCGCTGAACCGACTTCCAAAACTGGGAAGTAAACTGAGTGCCCCGATCCGAAATGATAGAAACTTGGACACCATGCAACCGAACAATCTCCCGAATATATATCTCTACCAGCCGCTCTGAAGAATAAGTAGTACAGATAGGAATGAAGTGCGTGGACTTGGTCAGCCTATCCACAATCACCCAAATAGCATCGAACTTCTTCAAAGTCCGAGGGAGTCCAACTACAAAATCCATGGTGATCCTCTCCCACTTCCACTCAGGAATAACCATCTGCTGAAGCAGGCCACCCGGTCTCTGATGCTCATATTTCACTTGCTGACAATTGAGATACCGAGCTACAAATCCCACAATATCTTTCTTCATTCTCTGCCACCAGTAATGCTCTCTAAGATCCTGATACATCTTCGCGGCTCCTGGATGGATAGAATACCGCGAGCTATGGGCCTCCTCCAGAATCAACTCCCGAAGCCAATCCACATTGGGCACACAAATCCAGCCATGCATCCTCAATACCCCATCATCTCCAATGGTCACTTCTCTGGCATCATCATGCTGAACTCTATCTCTAAGGACGAGCAAATGTGGATCATCATACTGGCACTCTCTGATGCGCTCATATAGGGAAGACCGAGAAACCACACAAGCCAACACCTGACTGGGCTCCGAAATGTCCAACCTCACGAACCGATTAGCTAAAGCCTTAACATCAACCGCAAGAGGTCTCTCCCTAACTGGAATATATGCCAAACTCCCCATACTCACTGCCTTTCGGCTCAAAGCATCGGCCACCACATTGGCCTTCCCCGGATGGTACAATATAGTGAAGTCATAATCCTAAAGCAACTCCAACCACCTCCGCTGCCTCAAATTAAGAACCTTTTGCTTGAACAAATGCTGAAGACTGCGATGATCAGTGAATACCTTACAAGATACGCCATAGAAGTAATGCCTCCAAATCTTCAATGCGTGAACTATGGCAGCCAACTCCAAATCATGAACGGGGTAGTTCTTCTCATGGGGCTTCAACTGACGAGAAGCATATGCAATAACTCTACCCTCCTGCATCAATACACAACCAATCCCTACTCTCGAAGCATCACAATACATTGTATATGAACCTGAAGCTGATGGCAAAACCAACACTGGAGTTGTGGTCAAAGCTGTCTTGAGCTTCTGAAAGCTCTCCTCACACTCGTCCGACCATACAAATGGAGCACCCTTTTAAGTCAACTTGGTCAAGGGCGATGCGATAGATGGGAATCCCTGAACAAACCGGCGATAATATCCTGCCAAACCAAGAAAATTACGAATATCTGTGGCTGAGGACGGTCTGGTCCAACTCTGAACCGCCTCTATCCTCTTTGGGTCGACCTGAATACCCTCGCTGGACACCACTTGTCCCAAGAATGCCACTGAACTGAGCCAAAACTCACACTTGGAGAACTTTGCATAAAGTTTCTCCTCCCTCAACCTCTGCAACACAACCCTCAAATGCTCCGCGTGCTCCTCCTGACTACACGAATATACCAGGATATCATCAATGAAAACTATGACAAATGAGTCAAGATAACGCCGGAACACGCTGTTCATCACATGCATGAACGCTGTTGGGGCATTGGTCAGCCCAAAAGACATAACCAGGAACTCATAGTGACCATATCTGGTCCTAAAGGCCGTCCTAAGAATATCCGAATCTCTGATCTTCAACTGGTGATAGTCCGAACGGAGATCAATCTTGGAGAATACCCTCGCTCCCTGAAGCTGGTCGAATAAATCATCAATGCGAGGCAAAAGATACTTTTTCATAACTGTTACTTTGTTCAATTGCCTATAATCAATGCACATTCTCATAGTGCCATCCTTCTTCTTCACAAATAGAACCGGCGCACCCTAAGGTGACACACTAGGCCGAATGAACCCCTTATCTAGGAGTTCCTGAAGCTGCTCTTTTAACTCCTTCAGCTCTGCTGGTGCCATACGATACGGTGGAATAGAAATGGGCTGAGTGCCCGGCACCAGGTCAATACCAAAATCAATATCCCTATCCGGTGGCATGCCCGGCAGGTCTGCAGGAAATACATCAGGAAAATCCCTCACAACTGGGACAGAATCAATACTGGGAGTCTCATCTCCAACATCCCTCACAAAGGCAAGATACGAAAGATAACCCTTCCCAACCATACGCTGGGCCTTAAAGAAAGAAATCACTCTACTAGGAACGTGATCAGTCACACCTCGCCACTCAAACCGTGGCACACCCGATATAGCCAATGTGACTGTCTTGGCATGACAGTCCAGAATAGCGCGACATGGAGATAGCCAATCTATGCCCAAAATGACATCGAAATCCACCATACTCAATAATAAAAGATCAACTCGGGTCTCCAGATCCCCAATAATCACCACACACGATCGGTACACACGCTCTACAACCACAGTATCGCCCACCGGGGTAGATACATGAACAGGTAAGGAAAGAATCTCACGGGGCTTACCCAAATAATGACCAAAGTACGATGACAAATAAGAATAGGTGGAACCGGGATCAAATAATACAGAGGCGTCTTTGTGGCAGACTGAAATAATACCTAAAATGATAGCATCGGAGGCGATGGCATCAAATCTGCCTGGCATAGCATAAAAACGGGCCTAACCGCCCCCTGATCGACCTTCCCCTCTAGGGCGACCCCTGGCTAACTGATCCCCACCCCTAGTTAGCTGGGCGGGTGGTGGTGGAGCAACTGGAGCTGAAGCTGATGGCTGGCCCCTCTGCTGGGATGAACTAGCAACACGGCGGGGACACTGCCTCCTCATATGTCCAAGATCCCCACACTCATAGCAACTCCCCATTGCTGGAAATGGGGATTGAAGGGAATCCCTCGCACTGGAGTGACCAGCAGATGAACTCGGCATAGAAGAGCCCTGAAAATATTGAGCACAGGATGAGTGAGCTGGAAGGGCACTAAGTGATGAATGGCCCTGGTGTGAACTGTGGGAACCCTGACCCGATGACGCCCCTAGATAACCTGAGCGATCAGACTGACCATGTCGAAACTGTCGGCCTCTGACGTGCTGAAACTGGCCCCTCGTAGGAGCACCACTGTAGCTACCAGATCCTCGAGGCCTCTTGGCCTCCCTCTCTTCTCGCTCCTGGCGACGGATAGACTCAATCTCCCTGGAAATATCCACAACCTCCTCGAATGTAGAACCTGTAACCCTCTCCCTGGTCATAAGAATACGGAGCTGATATGTGAGGCCATGAACGAACCTCCTGATCCTCTCTCGATCTGTGGGAACCAACCAAACTGCATGTCGGGCTAACTCAGAGAATAGCATCTCGTACTGCGTCACCGTCATCTCCCCCTGACACAGCTGTTCAAACTGCCTACGCAGCTCCTCTCGGCGCGACTGTGGTACATACTTCTCTAAAAAGAGAACAGAGAACTGCTACCACGTAAGGGGCGCTGCTCCAACAGGCCTACGCCTCTCATACGCCTCCCACCAAGTGAAGGTAGCCACGGAAAACTGAAAGGTGGTAAATGCCACACCACTGGTCTCTAGAATCCCTGCTGTACGAAGCATCCTCTGGCACTTATCCAAAAATCCTGGGCATCCTCGCCCTCTGCACCGCTGAATGTCGGAGGCTGGAGCCTACCAAATCTCTCAAGTCGACGCTGCTCATCATCCGGCATAACTGGCACTACAAACTCGTGAGCCGGTGCAATCGGCTGGGCTAGAGGTCCCCGCGGTGTCTGGAGTCCATGCACAACCTGATCACGTGTGCGAGCAACGAGGGTCTGAATCCCTCCCCCAGTCTGCGAAGTAGCTGCGGCCGTAGTAGCTGAGACCGCCTGAGCCAAACCGGTACACACTGATAATATCTGAGCTAGAGCCTCCTGAAGGCCTGGAATCAATATAGGCACAACTGGTGCCTGAGCCGGTGCCGCTGCAGCATCCACAACTGGGACCTGGTCCTGAACTGGGGCAGCTGGTGGATCTGCAGGTGCTGCCCCACTGCTCTGCCCCTACCGCGACCACAACCGCGTCCTCGGCCTCTAGTGGCCGTAGGTGGTGGCACTGGTAGCGCGTGTCCTCACCATCTGTGAGAGAATAGAACAACAGAAGTTTAGTACTCGGATCAACAAACCCGCACGATAAGAATTTCAAGAATGTGAAGTTTCTTAAAGGTTCTGCAGACTCTCGAGGATAAATACAGACGTCTCCGTACCGATCCGCGAGACTCTAATAAACCGGCTCATGACTCACGAGACCTATGTAACCTAGGCTCTAATACCAACTTGTCACGACCCCAAATACCTGTCGTGATGGCGCCTATCACATTACTAGGCAAGCCGGACCAACTATAAAACCACAACCCATTTTCATTTAATAGATCATTTGCTAACACGGTTAAATTACCAATTACCATAATAAGTGTTTAGAACAACAAGGTAGATATGCGGAAATCAACAAGACATAGAAACTACACAGCCCACACTGATCTGGTGTCACGAGTTTAGAGCCTCTAATACAAGTCTGAGCAACCTACTACATGGATAGTCTAGAAATGCGGAAAGTAATAAGATGGAAGGGAGAAATCAGGGGCTGCAAACGTCATGGAGCTACCTCGAAATCCCCGACAAATGCTGGAAAACAGCTAAAAGCTCTCACTCGGCCGCTCGAGCACCTGGATCTGCACACAAGGTGCAGGGAGTAACGTGAGTGCGCTAACTCAGTAACTAACTAAAGTAAATAATGGACTGAAAGCAGTGACGAGCAGTTCAAAACATATAACTTTAGAATCAGTTCTGTCATAAATTCCTCAGTTACTTGACAATATATCCAACAGAGGCTTATCTATAAGAAGCATGAAAACAGTGGGAACATCATAACAGGGTCCCTCGAGCAAGGATCACTCAGAATACGGCCCCTCGTGCAGCCTCTCACTCACTCGTGACTCAGCTCTCGTCATTCAGTTATCACTCTCAGCACCCGGCTAATGAAATCTCAAAACAATATAAATTATAGTAACCGCTGCGGCGTGCAGCGATCCTATATATATTTTACAGTCGACTATGCTCACTGGGGTGTGCAGACTCCGGAGGGGCTCCTACAGCCCGAGCATCATATCGCTACGGCGTGCAGCCCAATCCAATACATATATCGCTGCAGCGTGTAGCCCGATCCATATAAATATCTATATCGCTGCGGCGTGCAGCCCGATCCGTATATACACATATAATATCCTTACCATAAGGTTCTCAACCTCTCTCAGTCATTAGCCTCACAGCCTCTCGGGCATCACAACAGAAATAAGGGAACTCAGCCCAAACAGTCCTCACAACAGGAGTAAAATGAAAAAACTAGTTTTAAACATTTAACAGGCAAAAATATGATTGAGGATATGTTTTTAACAAGTAAGGTGAGGAAAATAGTTAAAATACCCCTGAGGGTTTCTACAGATCGGCACGAGGCCCCAAACATCGCATAAAGCCCATAATACAGTATAAGGATCCAAAATCCAGAATAATATAACATTTGTAAAATAAAAATATGTAGCTTAATAGTCGCTACGGGACGGACCAAGTCGAAATCCCTACCGGTGCATGCCCACACGCTCGTCACCTAACATGTGCGTCACCGTACATATCAAATCAAGTCGAATACCGGGGTTTGTACCCTCAGTTCCAAATTTACAATGGTTACTTACCTCAAACCGGTGAAAATACTACTCCGCGACGCCTTTGCCTCTCGAGTCGGCCTCCACTCGCGTAGAATCTAGTCAAAATTAGAACGAATACGTCATAATAGGTTAAGGGAACAAAGCCCAAGCGAAAGCAATCGAAAAATCCAAAGAAATCCCAAAATTAGCAAAACCCGAGCCCCGGCCCCACTTATGAAACTCAGAAATTTTCACATCAACGGATTCCTTATCCCCCCACGAGTGTATGCATATAAAGAACACCAAAATTGGAGTCCAAATGACCCATCAAATCCCAAATCAAAATCCAAAATTCCAAGCCCTAGTTCTTCCATTTTCTTAGCTTAAGTTTTCCATGATTTTCTAGGTGGATTTCTCAATAGGATCGAGTTTTAGGTCCGAAATTCTTACCTCTAAACGTTTTCCCTTGATTCCCTCTTTAATCTCCTTCAAAAAGCTCCCAAAATGACAAACTATGGAGGAAATGAGCCCCAAAAATCGCGGATGAAACGAATTAATACATTCTGTCCAGGCCTAACCGCATCTGCGGTCAAAATACCCGTTTCTGCGGTACCGCATTTGCGGTTAACACTCCGCTTCTGCGGAAATCACTAAAGCCGGCCACTATCGCATCTGCGATCTTCGTCCGCATTTGCGGTTCCGCAGATACGGCCCCCACAACCGCATTTGCGGTTTTTGACAATCCCCTCCATAACCGCTTCTGCGGCTTCTCCCTCGCACATGCGGTGCCGCACCTGCGGTGCCCAAACCGCAGGTGCGAAAGTATCAGAAGCAGCAACTTCAGCAGCTGCAACACAATCCAATTTCTCCGTTAACCACCTGAAATCACTCCGGGACCTCAACCAAAAGTACAAACCTAACCCAATACCTTATTCAAACTTGTTCCAATCATCACAATACCTCAAACAACATCGAATCTACCAAATCACATCAAATTCAAGCCTAAGTTCTAAATTCTTCCGAAATACGCTTTTGATCAAAAACCCAATCAAACCATGCCCGAATAACCTGAAATTTTGCACACACATCCCAAATGACATAACGAAGCTACTACAACCCTCAGAATTCCATTCCGACCCCTATATCAAAATCTCGCCCATCAATCGGAAATCGCCAAAATATCAACTTCGCCAATTCAAGCTTAAATCTACTCCAAGCCTCCAAAACCCATCCCGATCACACTCCTAAGTCATAAATCACCTCCCGAAGCTAACTGAACCATCAGAACTCACATCCGAGCCCTCTAACACATAAGTCAACATCCGATTGATTTTTTCCAACTTAACCTTCTTAAAAGAGACTAAGTGTCTCAAACTTCACCAAAACCAATCCAGATTCGATCCAACCAACCCGATACCTCAAAACACAGATGAACAAAGCAATAAGAAGTAGAAATGGGGGAAACGGACCTGTAACTGATGAGACGACCGATCGGGTCATCACAAATATACAAAAGAATACTGCTAGCCTACTATCTGAGAAAATAGATAGGAAAGTAAATCATAAGGAAGACTCTAACTACTGAAGATTGGCTCGGAAGGTAGCTCAACGTGAAGTCTCAAAGTGGGGTCAACTACGCGCGCCGGACGGGTAACTAGATGCACCGGCCTCAGATCCTGTACAACTAAGTACAGAAGCGTTGTATGAGTACATAAACAATATGTACCCAGTAAGTATCCAGTCTAACCTCGAAGAAGTAGTGACGAGGGGTCGACTTGACACTTACCAGGGCTAACAATAATATAATTAAAGTGTTATGCTAAACATGGATATTATGAATAATACTGACAGTTCAATAACAGGAAGTGATAAGTTCTTCTTTCATAAATATAATTTCAATTTCAATCATATCATTTAAGAACTTACATTTCAAGGCATTTAAGCAGTGTAAATCACTGAGAATTCCAAATAATTAACATGCGCAATTATGCCGAGGTCGTACGGCCCGGTCCAACATAATATTAAACTATGCACTGCCGGAGGGTCGAACGTAGCGAACTATAGATGCATCGATTTACTACCGAGGCGCTCGGCCCGATCCACGATAACAATTTATTTTCAAGAAAACACAAATTTCTCATTTACAGTCATGTATTTCATACAAATCCTCAAGTAAGTGAGTATAACCTTCTATAATTATTTTATCAATTTCCACCATGACTTATGTGATTATAATAGCAAGTAAGGACGCAAGCATTTCAAATATAGCATGATACGGGTCCTAAACTACCCGGACAATAACATAATAGTAGCTACGTATGGACTCCCGACACCACGTACATACGTAACCCCCACAGATAGGTACAAACATTTATTTAATTCACATATGGGGTTAATTCTCTCATAGAAGGTTAGAAAGGAGACTTACCTCGTCTTAAAGCCTATTTCCCAATTCAAGAACGCACTCAAACCTCCAAATTCGATGCTAAGCGACTCGAAACTAATTAAACATTACGTAAACTAATCAATTTATGCTCAAAAGTTCATAATTGCACTATTAAAGTGATTACCCAACCCAAATTGCATGATTCCTATGATTCACCCCCGGGACCACTTGCTCGGATTTTGAAAATTTTCGAAGAAAGTCGTTACCCATAACCTTAGGAACAAAATGTACGATTTTTACTAAGTTTCATAACAAATTTCGTGGTCAAATCTCGTTTTTATCAAAAACCTAGGTTTTCCTCTAAACCCTTGATTTTCACTAATTTTTACATGTTAATCTACCCATAATCTAGGTATTTAACTAAAATTTGGTAGGAATTACTTAACTCCAAAAGCTAGGTTGAAATCCCCTTTTTGAGAGCTCCTCACTCGCCCAAATGTGTAAAGCATGGGAGAAAAATGCCTAACTCCCGTATTAAATGAAGTGCACTGCCCCAACAATTTTTGCACCTGCGGTGCGTTAGACGCATCTGCAGACGGGGGTCCATTTTTTCGGAATTGGCTGGGCCGGCTTGAGTCGCGTCTACGGATGGGCTTCCGCTCCTGCAGTCCCGCTTCTGCTGAAAGGTCGCCACATCTTGCGAACCTGGGATGCCCTCCTTGGGCCGCATCTGCGAGGTCTGGCCCGCACCTGCGAGCTCACACCTGCGGTTATGACAGCAGCTGGAGCTTCAGCTCTTGCTCCAAACTTTCAAATTGGTGCGGGCCTCGTCCGATTGATGCTCGGGGCCCTCGGGGCCCTGCCCGAACGTAGCAACAAGTTCAGAATCATAAAACGGACTCGCTCAAACTCTCGGAATGCCCAAAACAACATTAAAACTAACAATCACACCCTAAAACCAATTGAATCAAACTTAATAACTTCAAGTTCTTCAATTTACTTCCAATGCGCCGAAACGTACTTATACTACTCGGAATGATACCAAATTCTGCGTGCGAGTGTTAAATGACATTACAGAACTATTCCCGGACTCCGAATTCCGTTTGGACCTCGATATCAATAAAACCCGCTCCAAACCAAATTTAAAGAACTTTCAAAACCTTTAAGAACCAACTTTCACTATTAGGCTCCAAAATGCTCCCGGGTCATCCAAAACCTGATCTGAACATACGACCAAGTCTAAAATCATCGTACGGACCTATTGAAAATATCAAATCTCAATTCCGAGGTTGTTTACTCAAAATGTTGACCGAAATCAAACTTGGCCTTTTAAGCCAACCTTAAGGAACCAAGTGTTCCGATTTCAACCCAAACTCCTCCAAATCCCGAACCAACCATCCTCGCAAGTCATAAATCAGTAAAAGCAAGTATGTGAAGTCTTATTTAGGGGAACAGGGTTCTAAAAAGCAAAACGACCGGTTGGGTTATTACATTTTCCACCTCTTAAACAAATGTTCGTCCTCGAACGGGTTTAGATTCTTACCTAAAGTGCTGAATAAGTGCGAATATCTGCTCTGCATGTCCTCCTCGGACTCCCAAGTCGCCTCATCGAATGGCTGGCCTCTCCACTAAACTTTTACCACCGAAATCCTCTTAGATCTCAACTGGCGATCCTGTCTAACAACAATGTCAACTAGATCCTCCTCAAAACCCAATCTCTCATCTAGCTGGATAGTGCTGAAATCTAACACATGTGACTAGTCAGCATGATACCTCCAAAGCATAGACCCGTGAAACACTAGGTGAACCCCTGATAGGCTGGGAGGTAAGTCAAGCTCATAAGCAACCTCCACAACTCGCCTCAACACCTCAAATGGACCTATACACCTTGGGCTCAACTTGCCCCTCTTTCCAAATCTCATGATCCCCTTCATCAGTGAGACGTTCAAGAGAACCTTCTCGCCTACAATAAATGATACATACGCGCCTTCTGATCCGCGTTACTCTTCTGCCTGGACTGTGCTGTACGAAGTCGCTCCTGAATCAACTTTACCTTTTCCAAGGCATCCTTCACCTGATCAATACCATATAGCCTAGCCTCGCCGGGCTCAAACCAGCCGATAGGAGAACGACATCACCGACAGTATAAAGCCTCAAATAGAGCCATCTCGATGATGGACTGATAACTGTTGTTGTAAGCAAACTCGGACAAGGGAAACAACTGATCCCACTGCCCTCCAAAGTCGATCACACATGTTCTTAACATGTCCTCCCGGATCTGAATTGTCCGCTCCGACTACCCGTTGCTTTGTGGATGAAATGCTATGCTGAGCTCCACACGGGTCCCCAACTCACTCTGCACGGCTCTCCAGAAATGTGAAGTTAACAAAGGGCCTCTATCTAATATGATGGAAATAGGCACACCGTGAAATCGAACTATCTACCGAATATAAATCTGGGCCAACTTCTCTGAAGTATAGGTAGTCACAACCAGAATGAAGTGTGCCAATTTAGAAATTCGCAAGTGAAACATAAATAAACGGAAGCAATAATTACTAATCAGAATCATGTAAGTGAACCCAAAATCATAGTCTACTAGTGAATGTGCCAAGACCTGGTGTCATAAGTGTGTGGGCAATCTAGTTGAATATACAAAAGAATACTGCTAGCCTACTGGCTGAGAAAACAGATAGGAAAGTAAATCATATGGAAGATTCTAACTGCTGCAGATCAGCTCCAAACCAAATTTAAAGAACTTTCAAAACCTTCAAGAACCAACTTTCACTATTAGGCGCCAAAACGCTCCCGGGTCATCCAAAACTCGATCCGAACATACGCCCAAGTCCGAAATCATCGTACGAACCTATTGGAACTGTCGAATCCCGATTCCGAGGTCGTTTACTGAAAATATTGACCGAAGTCAAACTTGGCCTTTTAAGCCAACCTTAAGGAACCAAGTGTTCCGATTTCAACCCAAACTCCTCCAAATCCCGAGCCAACCATCCCCGCAAGTCATAAATCAGTAAAAGCAAGTACGAAAGTCTTATTTAGGGGAACAGGGTTCTAGAAAGAAAAACAACCGGTCGGATCGTTACATTTTCATTTATAGGAATTGGTGCATCCCTTGCTTCTTTCTCAGTGGAGAAACTACAAATTTATAATTGTGCTTGCGGCTGGAAATAAGATCTCCCACTCTGATTTGAAGAACTTTTAAAGTTCAATTCTCGTGCTATTGTTAACCAACCATCTCATTCTTCACGCGATTTCTCATCTACAAAGGTCACAATACTCTGTTAGGTATGTGAATATTCTGTTGATAATTTCGTTCTTTAGATGCTAAGTACTCGATGCATTTAGAGCATAAGTAATTGCCACCCTTTTTCCATATTTATTTTCCATCCATGCGCAGGTTCGTAGATTAGTCATTATCTATGCAATTCTTTTTTATATCGTGTTGCTCCTATGATGCTAACTTCATCCAAAAATATAAGGGGCAAGAGGTAACTTTCTTTCACCGCATTTGCATTTATTCCTTTCTTTTAAAAATTTGATTGAATTAGAGAATTGATGTAGTGGCACTACATTTGTGCCATTACTATATTGTACATTGACATTAGGCTATATAGATGATATTTACACCTTAGTATTGCCATGCTTTATTATTCTTTTATAGGCAAATTGATAACAAAATGCTCTAAATGGTGTTCTTTTGTTTCGAAGGAAATATTCTAAGTGAGGAAGCACTACGGAGTGTTTTGGAGGCAATAATGTGAAGAAAACGCCAAATCAAGAAGTACCCGAGCACAAAGAAGCAAAACTGGACTGAGTAAAAATCCAACGCGACCGCAGTGGAACCGCGGTGGATCAAATACTCGTGGCAGAATGTTAAGTGTTCACCGCAATCGATCCGCGGTCTTACCGCGACCGCGGTGCACTGTTCACTCGCCAGGAATTTGGGGACCATAGTGTAAATTCGGGAAAACATGTGCCAAACCCTTATAAGCTTTAGGAACTCGCCCAAGATTGTTTTAAGCTTGTTTTTAGACTACTTTGGAGGCAAGAACAAGTGTGACAAGAGTAACAAAATATTAGAATTCTTCTATCTTCTTTTGATTATTTCTATTACCCATTATGAATAATTTAGTAGTTTTATCTTGTTTTGTCATGAGTAGCTAATTTCCTAGTCTAGGGTTTTGATGGAACCTATTGAAGGATGGACTTCTTATTATGTTAATATAGTTTGCCCGATTTAATCTCTATTTGTTCAACTATGTTCTTATTGTAGTTAATTGACAGGATCCTCAATTAGCTGTGCCTATTTAGTGTGCGTAACTCAGGAGAGAGTGAATATTTAGGAATTGTTGAACAACACCACTCCCAAAGTATATGAGGGATCAATAACCGAGGGTTCAAAGGCGGGATTAGGGATAACAAAGCCTTGGGTGTGATCTAAAGTGAGCTATAATAAACAAACCCAGCTAGCGTATCTCGGGAGAGTGCGTCTAGTAAATTATTGTGATTACTCGGGAGAGATTTACGATAATAATAGTGCTCATGATTGATAGAGATGATTAGGCAATTCTATGTGAAGCATAACCGGAAGGGATTCTATCAATAGGGGAAATCATAACCTTAGAACCTTCTCTTAATTGTTTACAACTTAATCATATTTAGTTTTCAGCTGCGTATTTACATTCATTATTAGTTAGTAGAAACATATTCAATCGTTATTCTCAATGTTTGGGAAGTTGATTCTGTGGAATTTATTAAGTCTAACGAAAGTAATTGATAGGTTAATTCCTTGTGGGTTCGACTCTGGGCTAAATACTCAGATTATACTTACAACGTCCGCGTGTCGTTTTTATTAGTCATAGTTGGACGTGATAAAATTTGGCGCCGTTGCCGGGGACTTAACGGTGTTATCAATCACAATTGAAAGAAATACAAAAATTCTTTGTGTAGTCAGTTTTCTCTATACCCAATCTATACATTGAAATTTTAACGTTTGTTGACTTGGTTGTACAGGTGCATGCCTAGAAAATCAACGAGAACTGGTGAAGTATTCGAAGCTTTATCTGATCCCGAGAAAGTTTTTAAGGCCTTGAACCAGGCCAACCGGAAAAGCAAACAACAACAAACAATTAAACAAATCGAACCGAACATGGGAGATCATGAAGGAAACCCACTTGCACCTATAGCACCACCGGCACCTCTTGTGCCAAAGGCTGCTCTCTATGACTGGGCACAACCCACTGCTGAAAATCTGGCCATAAATATTTTAGTCCCGCAGATACAGGTTGAATCATTCCAAATCACGAATAACATTTCTGCACTTGTTGCAAAACAAGGGACTATTTTCGGGGTCACAAGTTGAGGATCCTCAACAGCACTTGAAGAATTTCCTGTCAATCTGCAAAACCCAAAGGCAGCCCAACGTAACTCAGGGAAGCAATCAAGCTGTTATTGTTTCCATTCTCAGTGACAGGAGCTGCCCAAACCTGGCTAAACTCACTCCCCATAAATTCCATAACAACTTGGGAGGAGTTAGTCAAGCAATTCCATAACAAGTTCCACCCACCCAACAAGACTGCTCAACAAATTGATGAAATTTTAAGTTTTAAACAGAGACCAATGGAGACACTGCATGAAACATGGGAACGCTTCAAGGGGATGCTGGTTATATGTCCGCATCATGGTATTCCAGATCTGATGTTGGGGCAGCGGTTTTTTACATGGGATTGTCAGATAGCGTGAAGAGCATAGTTGATGCTTCAGCTGGTGGAGCATTTTTGAGCAAAACATGGAGAGAAGGCCAGAGTCTTCTTGACAAGATGGCACAGAATTCGGGATGGACAACCAGGAATGCACCTATCACCCCAGTTGTTCACTCAGTGCCCTTAGATCTATCCAACTCTATGGCTGAAAATATGGGCACCTTATTGACACAGATGAGTATACTCACCAAAAAGGTGGAAGAATCAGGGCAGAAGCAGTAGGTACACATTGTAGATACTACCAATGGGGGCTTGTGCGCATCTTGCATTAGTCAGCTAGTTGGTAACAAGTGGAATGCGGAACATGATCATCATCACTACCCTGAAGACATGAATTATGTGTCTAATTATGGAGGCCAGAGACAGGGTGGTCAAAATTGGGGTCGGCAGCAGCAGCCATACAGGCCAGTCCAGCCACAGTTCAACAATGCAAACATGGGAGGTACGAGACCTCCAAATAATATGGCACCTTACCAAAGGCCACAGGGATACAATAATCAGAATCAGCAGTAGGGGTATCATCCTCCTCAGCAGCATCATGGAGGACGGCAGGAAGATGGGTTTGCTAGACTCGAAGCAATGATGCAGTAGGTTATTGGGTCTAATGCAAAAATTAGTGAAAGAGTATATGCACATAATTCAGCTATCAAGAATATTGAAGTGCAGATGGGCCAAATTTTGATGTCTCTAAACAATCGTCCTTATGGGACATTACCTGCAGACACCCAGATAAATCCAAAAGATCAAGGCCTTAAGCAGCTGGTGGCAGTGAGTCTACGTAATGGCAGAGATTTGGATGTAGAGCAAAAAAGGGCTCGAGAAACCAGACAGGCTGAGACACTCATACCAGTGCCCATTGAGCTGGATGAGTCAACGAAACTGACAGAGGTGACAGTCCAGCCTGCCCAGGAAGAAAATATCATTTAGATTAAAGAGCAATCCCAAATGATTGGGAAGAAGAGTCCTCCTGCACCATTCCCTCAGAGGCTGGCTAAGTACCAAAAAGAGGAGCAGTATAAGAAATTCTTGGAGATGCTGAAACAAATCCAGGTAAATATTCCATTGATTGATGCTTTGAAAGAGATGCCTGGGTACGCAAAAATGATGAAGGACTTAATGTCCCGAAAATTCGATTTCCAAGACTTGGCCACGGTGACTTTTACTCAGACTTGCAGTGCAGTGGTGACTAGACCAATTGCGGAGAAGCTATCTGACCCAGGGAGTTACAATTCCCTGTACTATTAGTAATTTTGCTTTTGCCAAGGCACTTTGTGATTTAGGGGCCAGCATAAATCTTATGCCCCTGGCGATTTATAAGAGACTGGGGATCGGAAGAGCTAGACCCACCTCTATGTTGCTGCAGCTGGCTGACAGGACTGTAAAAAGACCTTCTGGTATCCTGGATTATGTGTTGATTCAGGTAGGGAAATTTGTGTTCCCTGCAGATTTTGTGATCTTAGACTGCAAGGTAGATGAAGAAATTCCCATAATTTTGGGAAGGCCGTTCTTGGCCACTGGGAGAGCTCTCATTGATTGTGAGACTGGGAGCGCAAGATGAGACTGAACGACGAAGAGATAACATTCAATGTGCAGAAATCTATGAGGCGACCAAGTGAATTCGCCAATTGCTCTCTTATTGATGCCGTGGATGTAATTGTAGAAACTGATGATGAGATGTTGACAATTGAGGACCCCCTGGCTGCATGTCTGATGAATTTAAATGAGGTTAATGGAGAAGAACTGGCAGAATGGGTGTTGGCATTAGAGGGCAGAGGGTTCTGGGATAGAACTCTTGAATTTAAGCCCTTACACTTAGAAAATAGAGAAACTCCTCCAGCTAAGCCCTCCATTGAAGAACCACCAAAGCTGGAATTGAAGCCATTGCCAGCCCATCTCAGGTATAAGTTCCTTGGACTTGACTCCATATTACTTGTTGTTATCTCATCCAGTTTGTTAGATGTGCAGGCACAACAACTCTTACAGGTACTCAAGGAGTGTAAGACTGCCATTGGGTGGACCATGGCAGACATTAAGGGGATCAGTCCCGCCTAATGTATTGATAAAATTCTGCTGGAAGAGGGACACAAACCTTCCAGGGAACATCAAAGAAGGCTGAACCCCAATATGAAGGAAGTGGTGAAGAAAGAAGTAATAAAATGGTTAGATGCGGGAATCATTTTCCCTATATCTGACAGCAGCTGGGTTAGCCCAGTGCAATGTGTGCCTAAGAAGGGTGGCATGACAGTGATCAAGAACGATAACAATGAACTGATCTCAACACGAACCGTCACGGGCTGGAGAATCTGCATGGACTACAGAAAGTTAAATCTAGCCACCCGCAAAGACCACTTCCCACTTCCCTTCATTGATCATATGCTAGACTGATTGACAGGGAGGTCATACTTCTATTTTCTAGATGGGTACTCAGGGTACAATCAGATCTCCATTGCACCAGAGGACAAAGACAAGACGTCCTTCACTTGCCCATATGGCATTTATGCCTTTCGAAAGATGCCCTTTGGCCTATGTAATGCACCCGCCACATTTCAAAGGTGCATGATGGCCATATTCACTGACATGGTAGAGGATATAATAGAGGTATTCATGGATTATTTCTCAGTGGTGGGGAACTCATTTGATGAGTGCCTAATAAATCTGACTCGTGTGCTGAAGCGGTGTATTGAGACTAACCTGGTTCTTAATTGGGAGAAGTGTCATTTCATGGTACAAGAGGGCATAGTCTTGGGGCACCGGGTGTCAAGTAAAGGAATTGAGGTGGATCGTGCTAAAGTGGATGTGATGGCAAAGCTTCCCCCTCCAACTTCAGTCATGGCAATCAGGAGCTTCCTCGGGCATGCCGATTTTTACCGGAGATTCATAAGCGACTTCTCAAAATTGCCAACCCTCTATGTAAGTTGTTAGAAAAAGATCACCCCTTCTTGTTTTCTGATGATTGCAGGGTAGCATTCGAGGAGCTGAAAAAGCGGTTGGTCACAACACCAATCATTGTTGCCTCCGACTGGGAGCAGCCATTTGAACTCACGTGTGATGCTAGTGACTACGCAGTGGGGGCAGTGCTGGGACAACGGAAAGACAAACTAATGCTTCCAATCCACTATGCAAGTAGAACGGTGAGTGGAGCCCAGCTGACGGAGAAGGAGATGTTGGCGGTGGTGTTTGCCTTCGATAAATTCAGATCATACCTGATTGGCTCTAAGGTAATTGTATACACTGACCATGCAGCTCTCAGGTGCTTAATTGAGAAGAAGGAATCTAAACCGCACGTAATTCGTTGGGTGCTATTACTCCAAGAGTTCGACCTCGAAATTTGTGACTGTAAGGGCACAGAAAATCAAGTCGCTGATCATCTATCACGACTTGAGGGAGCTAAAAATTCAACTGAGGTTGAGGACATTCTGGAAACCTTTCCAGACGAGCAACTGCTCGCGGCCAATCTTGAGGAAGTGCCATGGTATGCAGACTTTGCAAACTACCTGGCATGTGGCATAGTTCCTTATGATCTGTCCTCGATACAAAAGAAAAAGATTTATCGTGACTGCCGCATGTATTATTGGGATGAACCTTACCTGTTTCGAATATGTGTTGATAATATGATCTGGAGGTGTATCCCCGAGATATAACAATCTTCTATTTTGCAGGCATGTCATGCATCAGCTTATGGAGGGCATTTCGGAGGAGTTAGGACAGCTGCGAAAGTGCTAAAGGCCGGTTTCTTTTGACCAACAGTGTTCAAAGATGCGCACCAATGGGTGAAGGGCTGCAATGAATGCCAGCGAACCGGGAACATTTCCCGGCGACATGAGATGCCCATGAACCCAATTCAAGAGGTAGAAGTGTTTGATGTTTGGGAAATTGACTTCATGGGTCCCTTCGTCAGCTCCTTTGGCAATAAGTACATACTTGTTGCTGTAGACTATGTGTCCAAATGGGTAGAAGCTACAGCACTTCCCACTAATGATGCAAGAGTAGTTGTGGGGTTTTTGAAGAAGAACATATTCACCCGTTTGGGACACCGAGAGCTATAATCAGTGACGGAGGCACCCACTTCTGTAATTGAGCTTTTGAGAAGTTGCTAACAAAGTATGATGTGCGTCACAGGGTGGCAAAACCATATCATCCACAGACAAGTGGACAGGTGGAAGTGTCTAACAGAGAGATAAAGAGTGTATTGACCAAGACTGTAAACGCCACAAGAACTGATTGGGCAAAAAAGCTAGATGATGCACTCTAGGCTTATAAAACTGCTTTTAAAACACCAATTGGTATGTCACCATACAAGTTGGTGTTTGGGAAGGCTTGCCACTTGCCAGCGGAACTTGAACACAAAGCTTGGTGGGCACTAAAACAGCTGAACCTAGACATTGAGGATGCAGGCACAATGAGAATCACTGAATTGCATGAGCTTGATGAGTTCAGACATCTTGCTTTTGAGAGCATAAGATTGTACAAGGAAAGAATGAAGAGGTTGCACGACCAGAACATTGTTGAGCGACATTTCAAACCCGGGGACATGGTATTGCTCTACAACTCACAATTACGGCTACTCCCTGGTAAGCTTAAGTCACGATGGTCTGGTCCATTTTGAGTGGTCAAAGTATTCCCTTCAGGGGCTGTGGAAATTTCCTCGAAGAAAGACTCTCACACATTTAGAGTCAATGGGCAGCGATTGAAGCTATATGTAGGTCTGAGTGAACCAAAAGAAGTGACAGAGATCAACCTGACGGAACCTCAGAGGTCGAGCGAACTATAAATGTGATTATCTGCGTCGTACCGCGACATTAAATTAGGCGCTGCATGGGAGGCAACCCACGACTATTGTATATCATTAGTGTATGTAACCATGAAAAAAAAATTGGGCAAACCACCGCGATCGCGGTGGAACCGCGGCAGGACCGCGGTGAGAGGCGAGGACACTGCCTCGACACTGTGAAGCTCACCGCGATCGTGGTGATGTCGTCTAACCCACCGCGATCGTGGTGGGACCGCGGTAGAACCACGGTGAGAGGTAAACATTCTGCCTCGAATTCATTAATCCACCGCGACCGCGGTAGGACCGCGGTGGGCACCAGGTACATTTTTTTTGTTATTATTTTTTTTATGTCTTTTCTTCTTCTTTTACTTTACCCTTAATCAAACCCCCCCCCCCCTTTTCTTCTTCTCTCTCTCTCTAAACCCTAAATCCCCAAATCCCTCTCTTCTCTTTCTTCTTCTTCACTCATCCTAATCCTCCCCATATCCATTCCTCTCAACCCTTCCTCCATTAAGGTATGCTACTCACCTCCCCCCTTTCTTTTCTTTTTGTATTGTGTGTAGTTATATGCTAGCCTAGTGTTGTAATTGTGTAGTGATTTTTAGTTGATTGTTGTTAGTTTCTTATTGTTTTCTTGTGAATGTCGTTTTTGGGACTGATTGGTGGAGGGGCTCTGTGTATAATGTGGTGGAAAGGTGTATGTTGGTGGGTGTTGAATGCAATGTTGTGGGGTGTGATGGTGTAGTAGACTCTTTGATTTGGGGGAGGTATTGATGTACCCATGAGGGCTATATGTGTTAGGATAGTGCCTTGCCCACAAGGTGTTTGGGAAATTGCCCCAATGAAGTTATACGGGCTAATGTGACATGCTTGTGGTGAAGTCTGAGTAACCACCCATAGTCACACATTTCACACACTCACTAATAGGCGTTTCTCTGTTTGACAGGTAAAATGAGTTCATCTAGGAAGAGACGCAACACCGGGTCCTCCGCTAGTGGATCGGGAAGCTCCTCAAGAGGCAGGGGCAAGCTAGTGCGGCAGAATTTGACCGCTCTCGGTTTGTCTCCAAACTGGCGGAGGACAGGTATAATGCAAAGGCAACTAAGAAATTGTTACATGAGGTGCATATTGATCGAGCAGCCTTAGAGGTGGATTGCCCGAATATGTTCAATGAGTTGAGGTGGTATCAGCTGGACATCTTCTTTGAGGAACCAGAGGTGGCCAATGTGTTGATGGTACGGGAGTTTTATGCTAACTGCCCGGAACATGAGAATGGAGTTGTTACTGTACGCAATACACGGGTAAATGCATCCATCGAGGCCATCCGCAGGGTGTACCAGCTGCCAGTGTTCAGGGGAGAAGCTGATGATTATCGTATTTTTAGCCGAACAAGTGCCTTGTGGGGAACTCTTCTTGAGACTATCTGTGTGCCAGACTGAGAATACATATGGATAAAGCCCAGGATCACACTCAACTCCCAGTCTCTCAATTAGGAAGCTAAGTGTTGGCTCACCGTTATCAACAGTCGGCTGTTGCCCTCCAGCAATACGACCGATGTTAATCTACCACGGGCGTCAGCAATCTACTGTCACATGGCCTACAGGGATTTTGATGTGGCCAGGCTCCTCCATGACGAGATGCTCATTAGATCACCGGAGTTACTCAAAGGCTTCTACTTCCCTTCTCTAGTCACCAGGCTGTGCCGACAATTGCCACTGAAAGCCCCGTTCCTGGCAAGGAAAATTAGAGTTGGGATAGAGCCGGTTGTGATTGTTGCTGACTCGGATGATGAATCTAATAATGCTGAGGCTGAGGCAGCTGAGGTCCCACCACGTACGAGAGTTGAAGAGGCGGGCCCATCACAGCCCCGCCGGAGCACCCGCATGACAGCTTTGGAGCAGGAGATAGCTGGGTTGCGTACCTCAGTCACTGACTTGGGTGCCCGCGTTGACGCGGTAGCTGACCGGCAGGTGAAGTCGGAGAAGAAATTCCTAGGCTGGCTGAGAGCTCTAGGTTGTGCTTGCCATGTGAACCCAGACACCGTCTCCGATCAGGAGTGATCTTTCAGGGAAGTTCCTTTACCTGACTACTCTTTAATTTTTTTATTCCATGAGGACATGTTTGCATTTTAAGTGTGGGGTAGGGGATACTTCAATATGTGTATGTAATTGTAACAATTGACTGTTTGATTTTGTTTTTGTTTTGCTTTGATTGTTTTTGGTGTTTTGAGTAATAATTTCATTAGGTAAGTTAAAGTAGGTAAGTGACTTGTCCTGAGGACGGATCTCTTTCGGCGGGGTTCTTGAGGGACTAAGTCGAGAGAAAAAAAAGGGGGGGGGGGAATATGAAGACTCTTCCTGATGACGGATCATTTAGACAATTTTCTTGAGGGAAGTAAGTCTAGAGAAAAGACCAAAAAGATTTTTTCTTTTTAGGTAGTGTAGTAACTCCCCCTTGATTTTTCTTTGGGCTACGGTTCTTTTCCAAGGGTTTAGCTTGAACCGGGTGTAGGTAGTTTTTGTTTATTTTGTTTTTCTAGTTGTAGTAGGACTAATGGGCTACGAGCTAAAATGGAAGGAAAAACCCTTAGCGTGTATACACCTGAACACAATCGACACTAGAGTGTAACGCCTAGTCTCAATGGTTGAATCTTGCTAAAGTGACTTAAAGTTGTATGTATGTAGCTGACTTGAACACTCAACAGAGAATGTCTTGATAAATCAATCCGGAGTGAGTCATGTGCCAGGTGTGTGTGAGCTATACTGTATTCTATGCTTTACATTTGATGCCTAGAACTTGCCCGGTGTGTATGCAAAGCGAAATAGTAGCTTCATTCAGTCTCAGAAGTGATATAGGCATTTCTTTGTTAAGCCAGATAAATATAATGTAAACCCACCTGAACGCAATACATCTTAGTTAACCCCGTTGAGCCTATAAGCCTCTTTCTTTGGCAACCACATTGCGGACCTTACCCAATTATTTGAATAGCCTTCTGTTTGAACCCTTTTTCCTCCCATAAGCACTTGAATGGTATTGAAATTATGCAAAAGCAAAAGTGTGGGGTGGTGGTTTGGTTTTGAGTGAAACCATTGAAATAGAGAAAATGTGCAGAGTTTTGAAGAATAAAAGAAGAAGCATCACGAAAAAAAAGAAAAAAAAAGAAAAATATGTTTGTAAATAAATATAGTGGTTGATAAGTGGTAGCTTGATGCAAATGCACCTAAAGGAATGGGATGTCATAAATGAATTGTGGGTAATGTCTGGTTGACACAAGAATGATATGAAATGTTAATGTGTTATGTACTAAAAGTGCTTAGGGAGGCTAGTCACTATATCCACATATATCCTACCCATCCCTTAGCCTACATTACAACCAAGTGAAGTCCTAGTCGATCTTAGACTGGATAGGCTCGATTAGTAGAGTATTACACTACAGGCAAGTCTATGGTGCATCTTTGTGGCATATGAATATTATTTCTGATAGTGAGTAAATTCTTTCTATCTTGAGTTCCTAAGTGTTCTTGAATTTTATTGTGTGGAACTACTCTCTTTTGCTTGTGAGGGCACTTGATTCACAAAGGAAAGGTAAGTCTTGACTCTTGTATAGAGTAGTTTGAGTAAGTGCGAATGTTGCGTGGTATGAGGGATTCGACTATTGAGGCAAAGGTTGTTCACTACTAGGTGCAATTTTGGTAAATTGTTCAAGGTGTGATTCGTTAAGGGAAAAGCTTAGGGAAATTTTTTTGATAAAGTGTGGTGGATTGCTAGAGGACTAGCAATGATATAAGTGTGGGGTGTTGACATTAGGCAATATAGATGATATTTACACCTTAATATTGCCATGCTTTATTATTGTTTTATAGGCAAATTGATAACAAAATGCTCTAAATGGTGTTCTTTTGTTTCGCAGGGAATATTCTAAGTGAGGAAGCACTACGGAGTGTTTTGGAGGCAATAATGTGAAGAAAACACCAAATCAAGAAGTACCCGAGCACAAAGAAGCAAAACTGGATTGAGTAAAAATCTACCACCGCGGTGGATCAAATACTCGCGGCAGAATGTTTAGCGTTCACCGCGGTCGAGCCGCGGTCTTGCCGCGACCGCGGTGCACTGTTCACTCGCCATGAATTTGGGGACCAAAGTGTAAATTCGGGAAAACTTGTGCCAAACCCTTATAAGCTTTAGGAACTCGCCCAAGATTGTTTTAAGCTTGTTTTTAGACTACTTTGGAGGCAAGAACAAGTGTGACAAGAGTAACAAAACAATAGAATTCTTCTATCTTCTTTTGATTATTTCTATTACCCATTATGAATAATTTAGTAGTTTTATATAGTTTTGTCATGAGTAGCTAATTTACTAGTCTAGGGCTTTGATGGAACCTATTGAAGGATGAACTTCTTGTTATGTTAATATTGTTTGCCCGGTTTAATCTCTACTTGTTCAACTATGTTCTTATTGTAGTTAATTGACAGGATCCTCAATTAGCTGTGCCTATTTAGTGTGCATAACTTGGGAGAGAGTGCATATTTAGGTAATTGTTGAACAACACCACTCCCAAAGTATATGAGGGATCAATAACCGAGGGTTTAAAGGCGGGATTAGGGATAACGAAGCCTTCGGTGTGATCTAAAGTGAGCTGTAAAAAACAAAGCCAGCTAGCGTATCTCGGGAGAGTGCGTCTAGTAAATTATTGTGATTACTCGGGAGAGATTTACGGTAATAATAGTGCTCATGATTGATAGAGATGATTAGGCAATTCTATGTGAAGCATAAACGGAAGAGATTCCATCAATAGGGGAAATCATAACCTTAGAACCTTCTCTTAATTGTTTACAACTTAATCATATTTAGTTTTCAGCTGCGGATTTACATTCATTCTTAGTTAGTAGAAACATATTCAATTGTTATTCTCAACGTTTGGGAAGTTGATTCCGTGGAATTTAGTAAGTATAACGAAAGTAATTGATAGGTTAATTCCTTGTGGGTTCGACTTTGGGCTAAATACTCAGATTATATTTGCAACGTCCGCGTGTCCTTTTTATAAGGCATAGTTGGGCGTGATCATACATCTATAGCACTATTCTTGTGGGGAAAATGCCACTATAATTTGCTACGAAGGAAGATGCTTTCCGCAACAATTTTCTTGCAGGAAAAATGTTTTAGATTTTTTGGGTGTAAAAATGTCACGTTCCAAATTTCCCTCCGATGGGTATTGTGATGGCACCTAGTCTTAGGGAATAGGTAAGCCTTACATTAGCTGAGATAATATCAATATATATCTAACATATACCTATTTCGAAATAGAATTCTCTATACAAATTTACAATCCTAAAACCGGTAGTACAAGTCATAAGCTCTACAGAGTTTTTGCTAGAAAACCTCTAAATACAATTGTTCTGAAATAAGGATAAACAGTGCAATACAGAAACTAGAAGGTGACTCCGAAACCTGCAAACGCAGCAGCAGGTTTACCTCTACAGCAACAATATGCACAGCTACTAACAATCAAAATACCTGGATCTGCATAAATATTTGTGCAGAAGCGTAGTATGAGTACACCACAATGATACTCAGTAAGTATCAAGACTAACCTTAGTGGAGTAGTGACGAGGAACAGTCAGGCCACCTACTGGACTACCAATTGTTCGAATTGAAGATTTCTGTTTGACAAATGGCAATGGCTTTTATATCTTCAACTATAATTCATGGCTCTCTTTCTTCATCTTCTTATGAAAAATAATCCAAAGGTACCCGCTACTTGTAACGACCCGACCGGTCGTTTTGACTTCTAGAACCCCGTACCCTAAGTAAGACTTCCCATTCATGCTTTTACTATTTTATGACTTGTAGGGATTGTTAGTTTGGGTTTGGAGGGGTTCGGGTTGAAATCGGAACACTTGGTTCCTTAAGGTTGGCTTAAAAGGCCAAGTTTGACTTTGGTCAACATTTCGAGTAAAACGACCTCGAAATCAGGATTTCACGGTTCCAATAGGTTCGTATGATGATTTCGAACTCGGGCGTACGTTCGGCGTGGGTTTGATGACCCGGAAGCGTTTCGACGCCTAATAGTGAAAGTTGGTATTTTGAGCAAATTCCATAAGTTTGGATTAAAATGGATTTTTATATTCTAGATGTCTGTTTGGGATTCCAAGCCTGGGAATAGCTCCATATGGTGATCCTGGACTTAGGAGCGTGTCCAGAAGTGGATTCGGAGGTCCGTAGGTCGTTACGGAGTCATTTGCCGACAGTTATAAACTTGAAGTAAAGTTTGATTGAGGATGGACTTCATGTAATCGGGTTCGAATTCCAGTTCCGGAAGTTGGAGTAGATCCATAATATCATTTAAGACTTGTACACAAAGTTTAGCGTCATTCGGAGTTGATTTGATAGGAATCGGATGCGCGGAAGTGTTTTAGAGGTTGTTGGAGTTCGAGTAAATTCATGCATTTTGGCGTCCAATTTGTGGTTTGTGATGTTATTCAGTGTTTCGATCAAGCGAGCAAGTTTTTATGATGTTGCTAGACTTTTGTGGGTAATAGGTGTGGAGCCCCGAGGGCTCGAGTGAGTTTTAAACATTCGAAAGGGATGGAAAATACACCCGATTTCTGATGTTTCTTGGCATTAGTTGCAGGTCTCGCAAATGCGAGAAACAGTTCGCAAATGCAAACCTTGAATTTGCGAGAGGAGCTTCGCAATTGCGAAAAATCTCGACTGGTGCATTATTCGCATTTGCGACAGCTGAGCCGCATTTGCGACCTCAGTAGTGATCGCATTTGCGACCCCTGCGTCGCATTTGTGACCTGAGAAACCGAAGCCAGGCTTCGCATTTGCGAACCTAGTGTCTCAAATGCGACATTAGAGACCTGTGCCCAGCTCTTTTAATGCGGGGCTTAGGCCATTTTTTTCATTCCACTTGATCTCTTGGGCGATTTTTAGAGCTTTTGGAAGAGGGTTTTCACCTAGCATTTTGAGTTAAGTAATTTCTACACAACATGAGTTAAATACATAGATTATGGGTATATTAACATGTAAAAATTAGTGAAAATCAAGGGCTTAGATGAAAACCTAGGTTTTTCATAAAAATGAGATTTGACCGTGAAATTGGTTATGGAACTTAGTAAAAATCATATATTTATGTTCCTAAGGTTATGGGTAACAACTTTCTTAAAAAAATTCTGGAATCCGGGCATGCAGGCCCGGGGATGAATTTTGGGAATCTTGCGATTTGGGTTGGGTAATCACTTTAATAGTGGGGATATATACTTTTGAGCATAGATTTATTAATTCACGTAATTTTTGACTAGTTTCGAGTCGTTTGGTATCAAATTTGGAGGTTTGAGCGCCTTCTTGAATTAGGAAGTAGGCCTTGAGACGAGGTAAGTCTCTTTTCTAACCTTATGAGAGGGAAATTTCCCCATATGTGAACTTAATTAATATGTATTTATTTGTGGGGGCTATGTATGATGAGATTCTGTACGTAGCTACTAATCTTGTTTATGTCAGGGTAGTTTTAGGTTTCACCATAATTTGTAGAGACCGTTATTTGATTATATTTGTTAATTGTAACAAATGGAATTAAGTTGAGGATTTCCAAGGATTTAAAATCTTCTAGTTGAATTGTCTTTATTTTGAAAAGAATCAAGGAAGGATTATGATTTATTGATAAATTTACATTTGACCACGTCGCATGTATGATTCGCGAGCGGGGGTAATTAGATGCATCTATGGTTCGGGCCGTTCAACCCTCGGTAATGAACAATTTACATTTATGTTGGATCGGGCCGAACGTCCTCGGTGGAATTCGTGTGAGATAATAGAACTAGAAGTTCTTTTTGTAACTTGTATAAATTCATTGTTTGAGAGATCATTGTTTTAAATGAAGGAAGTGGGTTCTTAAGTATAATGAAAGAATTGTTTAGTTATTTCTTGTTCTGAGTTTTATTGCTATCTCTATATATCATGCTTAATTAGAATTTAATATTATTATATTGTTGGCCTTAGTAAGTGTCGGAGTCAACCCCTCATCACTACTTTTTCGATATTAGACAAGATACTTACTGGGTACATATTTTTATGTACTCACGCTACACTTCTGTACTTAATTGTACAGGGTTTGAGGCAGGTGCATCTTGTCACTAGTCCGGTGTGCAGATTTAATCCCCATTTCGAGACTTCACGGTGAGCTGCCGTCTAAGCCGTTCTATAGCAGCTGGAGTCTTCTTTATGTTATTTAGTTTCTGTCTATTTCCTTTCAGACAGTGGACTAGTATTCTTTTGTACATTCTGCTAGAAAGCCCACATACTTGTGACACCAGGTCTTGGGACACACTAGTAGACTTATGATTTTGGATTTGTTTACATGATTACGATTTGTACTCATTACTTCCGTCATTTAATTATGTTACAATTGCAAATTTCTAAATCTTTTAACAAATGTGGAAAAGTTATCTACTTAATATGTTATTTAGAAACGGGAAACCACTGGATTGGTCAGTGTTAGCTTGCCTAACAACGACATTTGGTGCCATCACGACCTATAATAGAATTGGGTCGTGACAACATGGTATCAGAGCCCTAGGTTCACGTAGGTCTCACAAGTTATGAGCAGACCTGATAGAGTCTTGCGGATCGGTACGTAGACATCTATACTTATCTTCTAGAGGCTATAGGGTGTTAGGAAAACTACTCTTTATTCATCTCCAATCATGCAGTTGATGGTATACTAAGTTCCTTTCACTTATTCTCTCACAGGTGGTGAGAACGCGCGTAACAGACGTTCCGGACCCGGGAGGAGCTGCTCCCCCTGTTGCTAGAGGCCGAGGCCGAGGCCGGGGGAAGGCACCGGCCCGAGGTTGGGGACGAGGACGTCCCAGAGTTTTCCCATCTGCACCACCAGCGGATCCAGTAGAGGATCACGTTATTGAGGAACAGGACAAGGTGCCCGCAGCAGAGCCAGCCCCAGTAGATTTCATGTCAGCATCGGGCTTCTAGGAGGTCATGGGCCGTATGCTGCGGTTCATGGATTCGATGACCCAGGCTGGTTTATTTCCAGCAGACCCAGCCACATCTCAGCCGTGAGGGGGAGCAAAGACTCCTACTGCTCAGGCTCCTAATGCAACTGTAATATATCAGACTCCGGGTACATTACCTGTGGGTGGAGCCCAGCCAATTGCAGTGGTTGTACCTGAGCCTAGACCGACTACGGCTGACGAGCTACAAAAGCTTTTGGACAGGTGGACTAGGCTACTCCCTCCTGTCTTTGGAGGTGATCAGCATGAGGATCCTTAGGACTTCATTGATAGGTGTAGGGTCAGACTGCACAACATGAGGATACTATAGTTGCATGGGGTGGATTTTACTACTTTCCAGTTGGAGGGAAGGGCCCGCAGATGATGGCAATTTTATCTTCACGACAGTCCAATGGGTTCTCCTCCCATGACTTGGGACCGGTTTTTTCTTGGATAGGTGTATTCCACCCTCCCAAAGGGAAGAGTTGCGATGTTAGTTGAGTATCCTGAGCAGGGTCAGATGTCCGTGGCCGATTATGAGGCGAGATTTTTGGAGTTGTCTCGCCATGCACTTATGGTACTTCCTACAGACGCAGAGAAAGTGCGGAGATTTATTGCGGGGTTGCACCCCAATATTTGGGCTAGTATGGCCCCGGAAGTTGAGATGGGTACTGATTATCAGCTAGTGGTAGAGATTGCTCAGAGGATTGAGGGCTACCGCCAGAGGGGTAGGGAGAAGATACAGTAAGACAAGAGGACCCGTTTCTCTTGAGAGTTTAGAGGTGCCCCGGCTAGGGGCATTGGTCAGTTTGGGAGGGGTCAGCCTAGCAGGATATCCAGCACCGCCACCTCCTCAGGGTGCTCCAGCGCGACCCTATTTTAGTGCTATGCCAGAGAGTTCTTATTGCCACCAGCTCATTAGGGTTCTTCCAGTGCCTATTTCAGTGCCATGCTAGAGAGTTCATTCTACCCACCAGCCATTCTAGGTTCTTCTAGTGGGTATTCAGGCTATCAGGGTCAGACTTTGGGGCAGCAGTCTATGGTGCCGAGAGGTTGTTACGAGTATGGAGATCCGGGTCACATGAAGAGAACCTGTCCTAGACTTTGGGGTAAGGCAGTAAAGTAGGGCCATCAGCCCATGATTGCAGCACCAGCCGTCCGACCACCCAGGGGTGGGGGATAGGCTGGTAGGGGTCGTCCTAGAGTTGGAGGCCAGGCAGGGGGAGGTCAGCCAGCTATTGCTCAGCTAGGTGGAGGCCACTCCGACGGTGCTCCAGCTAGATTCTATGTTTTTTCAGCCAGACCAGATGCAGTGTCCTCAGATGTCGTGATCACAGGTTTTATTTCTATGTGCGGTAGGGATGCTTCGGTGTTATTTTATCCGTGATCTACCTATTCATATGTATCATCTTTGTTTGCTCATTTCCTAGATATTCCTCAACTCTATAGAATGCTCAATCTGTTGAGTTAGTTACACCAACCGAGGACGATCCTCGACGCTCTGGCGGAGTTTGAGATGGTGGAAAATGACAACTCCTGATCCGGATCCTATTCGCTGTGCCAAGTATTGTGGGCTGAGTAGCAGGTCCCTACCGTCTTCGGTTGATGAGCAACCGACAACCAGCACTATGTTTGCCACAGCTGGTTCACACCTTTCAACGCCATCAGCTTCAGCTCCTTCTTTACCAACTCTTCCACCAGCAACTGCTACATCATCTCCACCAACCGCATCATCCCTAGATAAGGATGTTTCTCTCCCCTAGTCCCCCAGTTCATAGGAATTTGGGGCAAAATTATGTTGCCCCCTCAGAAGATCAGCAAAGGAGGAGGAGTGTTACTCTCTCGTTCTCTACCGAATGCAATTTGTTGTCCCAACTAGTGGAACTTGCTAACTATATGAAGCCTTTAGCTTCAGAAAAAGATTGGGAAAAGATACAGGCTCTCTCGGGAGAGTGCTTGTTGAACAATTCTATGCACAACGCCGCAGCGGTACACTCTTCGTTTCCTTTGTCATTTCTTCTTTCATTGATTTAGTAATATCCCGAGTTTACCTTTCTTATTTTGCAGGCCAATTTCCTTGCTTCCAAGGTCCACCAGAGGTTGATTCGGGAAAAAGAAGAACTTTCCTCCGCGCTGGATCAACTTTTGTTCGAGCGGGACCAAACTGCTGCTCGCCTCTCAGAACTGGAAGACAAAGCTGTTGAGGTTGTTGTGTTGAAGGCTAATTTGCAGCAGAGCGATCAAGAAGTAGAGACCCTTAGCCAATAGATCGCGCTGCTGAGGGTTCAATTGGAAGAGGCTGTTACACCTCCTTTTTACCCGAGAGGGATATAAGGGAGTTTTTTCAATTAAAGTGACATTAATCGAAATGGGATTATTTTTTTATTTCAGAGTCGCCACTTGGGATAATTTATGGTGTCCCAAGTCACCAGTTTATTTTAAATCCCAAATCGAGAAAAATTGACTCTTATTATGGTCCACGAAATTCGAAGACCGGGTAAGGAATTCTGTTAGCCCGGGAGAAGGTGTTAGGCATTCCTGAATTCTGTGGTTTTAACACGGTCGCTCAACTATTAATAATTGGCTTAATTATCTGATTTATTACATGTTTTAAACCTATTGTGCATTTTTAAACTTTCAACCGCTTTTATTTATTTATGGAGTTATTTCTGAAACAAGTCATGATTGTCGTACGGTTGTTTATTTTTGTACACATTGCGAATCGTGTCACGGGAACCGTACCCACGATCTACAATATGTTTAATTTTATTATTGTTAGAAGTTGTGGTCGGGTCACATGAAATGCACACCCGAATTTGGAGATTATGTATCATGACTATGCCACGGGAACGTACCCATAATTACGATAATTTATTATTTATCGCGCCTAAAGCAAACTACGATGTTCATATGACATTGTTATAAGGCCATGATTTATGGAATTGGAACTATCGTAGAAGTAGTAGTATGAGCCATTATTATTATTTTTTAAGAGAATCATTTATTCTTTAAAGCTATTAAAAGTCATAATTTGATAAATTACCAATATTCCAACTTGAATTCTTCAACGTCCTTGGCCTTGGCTTCTGCCTAAGCCCAATCAAATTAAAGCAACCTGGTGTTTACTTATTCAATTACCTAATTTACTACCCAAACAATATAAGAAATTGTAAATAACTTCATGAACCATCAACTGAAAGTAATAATTTTTCTAATCATCGACTTAGTTTCATAATCATCGTCAAGAAATAGACACCAATCAGCTAGTCGATTTCACAACCAAAGTTCAAGGAGTTTCCAAATCAGCTTTTATAACAATGATGCTGCATTTTACCATTATCCAGACTGCTCTAAGGCTGTCAAAAACTACTGGGCTATGTGAAAAATAGTTTCCTAGCACTATATATCAACCATGTGTTGAACTTGATAGCTTTCCCTTATATCAATAAGACTCGTCACATAGCTATGGCTGCCCATTTTCATACTAATAGTAAATCACAATCAACTCTAACCATTAAACTAAAAATAATAATTGGAGTATCAAATCATGTCAACACATACCAACTTATATACAAAACAAAGCATATCAAAGCATCTCACGTAAGGAATAAAAAAAAAGTTAAACTAATCAGGATATACATTTCAAAGCATTAGCACAATTACTCGTAACAGGAAAAGACAAGAGAAAGAAGCGGACCTTAGTGTAGCAATTTTTTTTTCTTTGATATATGATAATCTCAAAAATATGTAACAAACAATAAGTTTTGACGAAGCCCAAATGAGCAGTAATGAGCCTCCTACCAAAAAAAAAACTCCAAATGAGAAAGCACATCCGCCAACTGATACTCGAACGAGGTACCTTACTGACCGGAAATCGGCTGATTTTTTGGGGTTTTAGGGCTGGGATTAGGACTGTTTTTGAGGATGGTGTAGATGTTTTTCTTCCTCCGAGATGCAACAACTTAGTTTTTGCTTTATTTTTTCAATTTTTTGTATTTGTGTTGTTTGGCACATTTGTTGTTCATGTATCGTATAAGTTTTCCTTTCTGCGTACTTTCGTTGAAACATTTGCGCAAGTTTGCTCTTTGCATCTTCTTTCGTTTAAGTATTTGCGCAGGTTTTACTGTTTGCGTCTGATTATGCAAGGGTTTGGGTGTATTTTCCCTTGAATGCATTTGTATTTCGGGCACAAATTCTTCCGAAACTAACCCTTTATCGTGAGAGATTTTATAAGAGAGGGTCGTCTTATATTTACGGTGCTCTTGAAGAGGACGTCTCCTGTTCATTATGGCACTAGCATTTGAATACTTGTTTCCTAAATGGGCTAAACGGGCCTGGGCTTAGCGGTCCCGGGCTCTGGCGGTCCCGGGCTTCCCGGTCCCGGGCTTCGTGGGCTCAACGGGTAGGACCATCCCGTGACGGGCCTAAGACCATATGGTCCTGGGCTAAATGGGCCGGGCTCGTGGGCTTAGCGGGCCTAACGGGCTTTTTTTATTTCCGGGCTTTTTTTTAATTTTTTTTATTTAAGGCAATTTCTTGTAAACCATATGTGTATGTATATATATAAATTGCTCTTATGAATGGCTATATAAATATATGTAGTATATTATATTATGAAATCTAATTATTAAAGTGTTTGACGAAAATGTAAAATAACAAATCAATAGTAAAACTAAATTGGCATGCTTAATAAATTAATAACAAAGTACAACATGAAGCATAAATACGTCTAATAAAATTTTAAACTAACATAAATTGTTGAAAAATCTTAAAGACGAATTTGCGGATAAATACCCTCAACACAATACTTTATATGCCTCCTTAAAATGCCTGTGGTACACCCTGAACGAAAATTTAAGACTCTTCCACAGTTCTTGCACTTTAATATTTGGCCTTCTTCATTTTCTTCAAGCACTTCATAGTATTGCGAAACAAATAAGCGCACTCTTTCCGAACGAGGCATGATTTAACTTGAAAATTGAGATTGAGACTTGAAGTCTTGAAAATTGGAGATTGAGAGATTGAGAGAAATTTAGATTGAGAAATGAGTATTGAGTATTGAAATGAAGAAGAGGGAGGGGGGTACTTATAGTGTTAGAGAAGGTTAGTTTTGTAAATTGAAAAAAAAAACGGCTATTTGTGCAATTAATATGACCGTTGGTGGTCATTGGGGGTGGGGCCCTCATTTTGAAAAATCTTGTTTTGTAGTATATATAGTAGTACTTCTTCATGTATATATAATATATATAGTATACTAGTATAGTTGTAGTATATATTGTATGTTATGTATATATATTCCCTTATATATTTTGTTGTAGTATATATTGTATGTTATGTATATATATTCCCTTATATAATTTGTTGTAGTATATATTGTATGTTATGTATATATATTCCCTTATATATTTTGTTGTAGTATATATTGTATGTTATGTATATATATTATAGCTTATAAATAATTGCAAGTTAAAGACAAAAAATATCGCGAAGAGATATTCAAGGGCATGTCTTATAATTTTTATTACCAAAAATGGCATATCTTTCTTGGTCTTCTTCCCCCCAATGGAATGAGCACAACAAGGTACTAATACCACCATTAAAAGGAAAAAAAAACTAAAGAAGATATGCCAAAGTACAAGTTACACCATAATCTACATTGTATCTCTAACAAATCTCATAAATCCTTCAAGGTTCGGAGGAGGTTCCATTGGTGGTGGCGGAAAAGAAGCTTGTTCATCACCGCTTCCGGGCGAAGCAGCATCCTCCGCAAGTTCCGCTATCATTTCTTCATAAGCTTCGTCTATCTCCGGTTGTGATTCTGCAAGTCCAAAGTTTCTTCTTTCCGAGCGGATCCAATCTCTGAATAGTACTGATTTTTCCAAGCTCTCCCTCATAGACGCTCTATGATCACCTATTTGAAGTCTTGCTTGACTGAAAGCGCTCTCTGATGCAACTGTTGAAGCTTGAATAGATAAAATATCCTGAGTCATCCTTGCAAGAACCGAAAAATGTTTTCCCTTGCCTTCCACCATTCCAAAAGATCAAAGGTGCCGTCTGGATTCTCCTTTTCAAGTCCCTGCGACAAATAAACTTGAAGCTCATTTAGATGTGAAGTCTCATCAAAATTATCACCTTGAGAACCCCTAAACTCCGTCCAAGATTTAAGTGCTTGTAGGCCCGCAGCTCTTTTAGATGATTGTGAACTAGACGAAGTAGGGGTTGGAATATTTGGCCTAGCATGATCTAACGCAAGTTGGTAAGCATTATAAATTGTTTGCGCATTTATTTTAATTGAGGCTTTTGCCTCTGCAAGTGTAGAAAATTCCTCAACTGAAAGATCTAAAGCCTTATAAATATTTGTGTACCAAAAGTGAGGACCTCCTAATTTCATTGTAGGATTTAACAATGCAGCAACACCATAAATAGGGGGGATAGGGAAAAAATATTTTTTAAACTTTTCTTTCATTGCATTTATAGCAAGTTGATAAATTTCCCCACCCTCCGAAAATTCAACAAACAAATCACATAGTGCTGCAATATAAACTAAACAATTTGAAATAGTAGGATAATATTGTCCAGAAAATGCATTTGTAGCAATTTGAAAATGTTCTAAAAAATCTATAAGAATTTTGACATTCGTCCAATCTTGATTTGTAAGGATTTCATCATCATCCTCACCACCAACACGAGCATTAAACGTTGCATTAATTGGGTTTCTATATTCATATGCAACTACTAAACTTTCGTACATATAATTCCATCTAGTTGGACAAGGTTTAGGAACCTTTCTTTCTCTAAGGCCAAATTCATCACATTTTTTAAAATACTCTCTAAGTCTACTTCTACGGTTTGAATAAAAAAGCCAATTAAGAGCCATTCTAACCTTTTCAATTTCTAAATTTAAAATTCTCATACCATCACCGACGATTAAATGGTAAATGTGACAAATACATCTCACATGGAAACAATTACTAAATGCAGGATTTAGTGTTGTTGTAAGTATGCCTATAGCACTAGTGTTACTAGAAGCATTATCCATAGAAATTGCCATTATTTTATCTCTAATGCAAAAATATCTACAAATATCTGCAACGGTGTTAGCAATAAACTTACCTGTGTGACGTGAATTAATTATTCTATACGCAATAATGCGTTTTTGCATTATCCACTCCTCGTCTATCCAATGACTTGTAACAGTTAGATAATCACAGTCATTATTACTTCTACCAATATCAGTAGTAATAGAAATCCGATTAGTTATATGAGTAAATAAATACCGCAAATATTGTTCATATTCATGTTTATATTTATAAATATCGCTCTTAACTGTTGCGCGAGGCCAACCTTTATAAGTAGGATTAAAAACTTTTCTAATATAATGCACAAAATTAGGGTTAGAAGGAAAAGTATATGGTAAGCACATAACGGTAACCATCTTTGCTAATTCTTCACGATCTTTATTAGGATCGTAATATAAAATACCACCGGTCACAGTGTTAATTCCTGGTTGAACTAGATTTGAACCTGTACTAGGGTTAACCGCAGTATCTACACTTGTCCCCTCTTGCTGCGCTTTCATTTGTAAATATTTAACTTTATCTCTAGGGTGTGTTTGTATGTGCCTAGCCAAACTACCCGTACCGCTACGGTCTCCAGTATATTTATGCGCCAGCAATTTTCCACAAGTTTTACACTTAGCCTTATTTTGTTCTCTTACTTGAGTAAAAAAATTCCAAACTATTGATGTTTCTAGGCGTTTAGAAGGTTGTCTATTAAAAGTAGGGGTTTCTACAGGTGGGTCGGGCGGGGCATCAGTTGGGTTATTAACAGGACTAGTAGGTGAATCATCTAAATCCGGTTGGGTTTCATCTACATCCTCATTTTCCTCATCATTTTCTAAGATAGTTTGATTAGGATAAAGAGCATTCATAACTTCTTCATTTAATTGTTCACCTTGTGCAACATTATGGCAAAATTCACTATCGGAAAATTGAAAACAAGGGTTATCACTATCAAGAATAATAGGAGCAGCAGGACGGGTAATAGGTCTGGGTCGGGGAGCCGGGGGAAGGGTAGTAGGTTGGAGACTACTTTCACCAATTTTAGCTTTTCCCTTACCACCAAACATTTTTTTCAAAGAAAATGCCATATTAATTACAATTATGCAAACTAAACACACAAAAATATATTCTTAAAACTTAAGAGTTGGAACGAGTTTACTAAATTGCCGAACAACTTCTTGAAAATTGAAAATCGTTGAAGACTTGAAGACTTGAATACTTCAATTCACCAACTTCACAATTTTTCACGAAATTGCAATAATAAAATAAGCAATTATAGAAGAGAAATTAGATATAGATTGAGAGAGATTGAGAGAGATTGAGATAGATTGATGAATTGGTGAGTAAAAATGAAAGAATGAGGGGGTATTTATAGTTGAGAATTGGGAAAAAGTATAATTATATAAAGTTTGGGGTTAAAATAAAGTTTGGGGGCCAAATGGCTATTTTTTACAGTTCCAAACGGTTGAAAATTAAAGGCCAATGGCTAGATTTTAAAATCTGACCGTTGGTCTTTTTAAAAAAAAAAAAATTTTTTTTTTAAAAAGAGCCGTTGGAGCCCGTTAGGACCGTTAGGCCCGGTTGAACCGGCCCAGGACCGCCTGCCGGTCCCGGGCTTTGCGGTCCCGGTCTCGTGGGCTTGACGCAAGGAACCAGCCCGCCCCGGGCTTTCTACACCACCAGAGACCGGCCCGCCGGGACCGTTTAGCCCGTTAAGACCGCGGGCCCGGTCTGGTCCCGGTCCCAGCCCGGCCCACAGTACAGTCTTATCCTCATATAATCTTCAGCTCGGTAACAAACTTCACTTCCCTTAGGAATTTATGCTATCGAGCCAAAAGGCTATCTAACTATCCCTTAGTGGTTTGCACTAGTGAACGATCGGGTAACCTTTGCGTGATAGCAAACTTAACTTTCCAGAGGGAATTTTGCTATCGAGCCAAAAATTATCTAACCGCTCCGGAGTGGTTCTTCGCTTGTGTGCCTTGCTATTAAAAGGTCTTATTGCTGCTGTTGAAACCTTCTTCGTAGTATGCTTTTCGTTGCTGTCTCCTTAAAAACCTTGCTAGAAAAATCCAATTGGGACAAAAAATGGATGAAGGGATAAATAATGCAGCACATACTTACAGTACATGTGATGTTCATCAGCAATAATATCTCTTGAGGTGTGCCACATTCCAGTTTCTTGGCAACTTTTCTCCATCTTGATTCTCCAACTCATATGAACCTTTTCCGGTGATAGCTGAAACCCGGTAGGGGCCTTCCCATGTTGGACCTAGCTTCCCTGAGTTGAGTTCCTGGGTGTTTTGAGTTACTTTCCATAGGACCAAGTCTCCCACTTGAAATAACGGAGGTTGGCTCTTCGATTATAATATCTTTCTATTGTCTGTTTTTGAGTTGTCATCATTATATGTGCAAGTCTCTGCTTCAAGCCTTGAGACGGTACAGTTAAATTTATACGTGGTTTCGAGACAAGTGAATTAATTTGATCTTGAAATAATAGAAGAATTAAATAAGTATGAAATACTTAGCCTTGAGATGGAGACAAAATAGCAGAAAAAGTAGTTCCAGGAGTAGGGCTTCCGGGCACAACAACAATGAAATCAAAAAATAAGAAGCTAAATTGTATTAAGCTTTGAATAGATTATAGCGTAAGTTTGCCAGAAAATTCATGTCCTCCTAAATGATAATAAAGCTCACTATTTATAGCTGCACCTAGGGAATAAGGTCCTAGGATCAAGTCCTTCTTTAATGTCAATTATGAGGGTCATTGAAGAATGTGTAATAGCGAACATGAATGTCAAATTCTTTATAACGGGCAGTGTACTAAATGCTGTAGAATATTCTTCATTAAATGCTACCGGGTGGTAGGCATTTACTTCATCTTTATGAGCACCATTCTTTCCGATAACATATGGAATAGTTACCTTCGGTTTTAGTTATCCTCTGCCTCCGGCTCCACGTGTCACTTTCTTATGCAATCACTTAATATAACATATTTACCCTATACTGGTGAGCCTTAACATCACTCTTCTAGACATAAGAATCACAAATTTTTACTTGGAGATCATTGGTCTGCCTTGGTGAGAACTGAGGCCCATAAGTAGTAAGGGTTTGAATAGAAACACCCAATCATGCCAACATGGAGGGCTAGATTCTTTCCGTTGAAATTTATACAGTCCTAGTTCTCCTTTTTTGGTTATGTGACCATCTCTGAACTAATATGGTTGGTGCGTTTCTTGTCTAGAGTTGAATCCCAAAGAAAGTTTCGCTGAATGTTATATATGTGCTTCCTAGTTGCTAAAGGCAAATAGTTAATTTGCATTGAGTGGACATGAATTGACGCTAGAACATATTGTATGAGAGTAGTACAATATATTAATTCCCCATGGTCTTCTATGCCTAAATGTACAATTTTGGTATGAAATTTGAGATTTTGACAACACTTTGAGAGAGTGTATTTTGGAAATTTGAGGACCAATTTGAATTTCATTTTGGAAACTAATTATATATTTGAACCCAACAGGTTAGAGGTTATTGAGATTTGGTATTGGTTTCAGATTTTGGGCACCCGGTCCAAATTTACTTTTGTTTGACTTTTTAAAAATTCTTCCAAAATCGAAGCTTTATGGATTCAGATCGCTTCCTATAACATTGTTTGACTTTCACAGTTGATGATTGAATTGGATTTGCGTGATTGGTAGGTTGTAGCGAGGTTTCTATGTGATTTTGGGTTGAAGGTTAGCTCGGATGAGGTAAGTATCTTGCCTAATCTTGTTCTGAGGAAATAACCTTAGGATATTACCTTATTTGTCTAATTAGAATATGTGAGAAGTGACGTATATGCAAGGTAACGAGCATATATGCAGGTGCTATGTATGATTAATGATCGGAGTAGCTTTTTGGTTGTATTATACCTTGTTTTGAATATTGTGCTTCATGCTATCATGATTTATATGTTTGTATGACTTCGTGAACTTCTCAAATCATGCTAGATATCACGCGTAGGATTTGAGTTTCTGTTTGAGCATGATACTCGTTATTGTATGGCATACTCGCCTAACCTGAGCAGTAGTTGGACACTTCGCACATGCATACACCTTAGTATGCTATTTTATAAGTCCATCAGTATGTAATTTGATATCCGTTATTTGTGTACATGTATTCTTTTATATACTTTCTGTGTGATGGACTGGGTTGACAACACTTGAGTGGTCCATACGGGTTGAGTTATTATAATATGCGAGTTATACGTGCGATTGTTATGATTATGACATGTGAGTTGTCCATGCGTTTGTTATGATTATGACACGTATGTTGTCAATGCAGTGTGTGGATAAGGATCCATCCCCCTAGGGTTGCCCTCTCACGTTTCTCTCTTCATGGCGTACACACGAATTATAAAAAACTGATCCGTGGTTGGACTTTGCGTATCTTCTCTATACGCAAACTCCTTGGATGTATACATAATGTTTACCGCATATATTCTCTATATGCTAGCTAGGAAATGTATATATGGCTTTATGCATTCTTCTCTATATGCTGTTTTATTTTATCAAACGATTCACGGTACATATCTTCTATATATGTTAGTTTGCGTAACTTGACTTATTTATTCGTGCGTATCTTCTCTATATGAAATTGCGTACGGGTATTTGATATTTATGCATATCTTCTCTATATTCCACATGGTCTAAGAATTTAATTCACAGTACATATTGTCATGACCCAATTCCCACTATAGGCCGTGATAGCGCCCAACATCGCCACTAGGCAAAACAACGATGAACTGTCCATGTAATTGTTTATTTTAATATTTTTAAAGTAATTAATTTTATTTATGAAGAAAACGATTAATCGGTGATTGTATTAATGTAAAACATAAAATAAATAAAGAGTAAAATAGTGAATTTATTACTCAAAACTATAAAATGTCTACTAGAATATTCCCAAAACTCGATGTCACAAGTGCATGGGCAAACTAGTAGAATATACAAAACCTCCTATACTACTGGCTGGAGTAAGATAGACAGAAAAATAAATACAACAAGAAGAGACTCCGGGCGCTGCAGAACGGGCATAGAGAGTAGCTCACCGCTAAGTCTCCGGGTAACGGGGGTACGTGCCTGTATGGCCGCCAGATATACCTGCCTCAGATCCTGCACGATTTGGGCATAAGTGTAGCGTGAGTACATAAGCAACATGTACCCAATAAGTATCTAGTCTAACCTCAAAGAAGTAGTGACGAGGTGTCGACAGCGACACTTAGTAAGGGTCAATAAATAAAATGTAGAATTCAGAAAGCATGGAATACATCAGTAATAACGCAATAATGAACAATAAATAAGTGGTTCTTTGACTAGATATCAATTAGAATCTCCAACTATCACATACTAATTTCAACAAATAAGAACCATCATGTAATTATAAATTCTCAAGTCAGGGAAGAAATATAAGGTATAATCGGACTTCGAGCAATATCACGCACGATTTACACCGAGGTCGTACGACCCCGATCCAAAGTAATGTGTACACTGTTGAGGGTCGACCGACGCAAATCATAGATGCATCTATTATACTACCGAGGCATTCGGCCCGATCAACCGGAAGAGAGAATACTCTAGGAACTCCGATTAACGGCTACTAAATAATAATAATAATCAAGGAAGGTATAATTTCCAGCGACAGTCAAGTAACCCGCTAAAACTCTAAGTAGTGAAGCTCGGTCTTTGCAAATCTTTTATCCAATCTTCAAATATAATGTAAGGAATTAAACTAACAAGTTAGGAACAGATAATATAAATAATACATGGTAGAGTCCTAAAACTACCCGAATATAAACATGATTTTAGCTACATGCGGACTCTCTTCACATTGTGCGCACGTACTACCCACCATTATTATCATACAACCACTTATAGCACCTACAGGGATTTTACCTTTTACAAGGTTAGGCAAGAGAATTACCTCATTTCCATGTCCTCTTCCCGGTCCATAATTCACACTAAAGCCTCAAATCGGTGCCACGCGATCCGAAAGTAGCCAAATATTACATAAAGTAATTGATATATGCTCAAAAGTTTCTAATTTAACTATTAGAGTAATTACCCTACCCAAATTGGAAGAGTCCTAAAATTCACCCTCGGGCCCACGTTCCCAGATTTCGAACATTTTTGTAAATAAAATGTCACGCCCCAAACTCGGGAAGCGCGACCGACGCTCAACCGAGTGAACCCGACTAAGCAAGCATGTTAGATACTTCCTACCTAACTCACACATGAACGAAGAGAAGACACATTTTCATTAATTAGATAAGAGAGAGAATCATATATACAATACCAAGTCACTTTCATTAGTTACTTCTTTTCAAATTCTAAAAATACACATATCTCCATAGTAAGGCTGGCATGTGGGTCGGTGTGGCCCGGGCGCGACCCAGGCCCGCGAGCCATATGGGTAGTGGGCCTAAACGAGCCTAACCGAAGCCCGGACCAGAGGTTGGGTCTGCTAAGTGGGCCGGTTCCTTGAAGAAGCCCGTAAGAACCGGACCGTTTGGGCACGGGAGCGGGTTCTAAGTGGGCCGGTTCAACCAGTCCTAAACGGGCTCAAACGGGCCCAACGGCTATTTTTTTAAAATACAAATTTTTTTCCAAAATTTTTGTTAGCTGTTGCAACATTTAAAAAATGGTCGTTGGCCTGCAAAAATAACCGTTTGGGCTTTCTAAAATAGCCATTTAAAACCCCCCCCCCCCCCAACCTTTACTTTAACCCCAAACTTTTTATATTTATACTTTTACTCTATTTTCAACTATAAATACCCCCTCATTCTTTCATTTTTCTCACAAAATCATCAATATCTCTCAATCTCTCTCTAATTTTCTTCTATATTTGGTTACTTTATTGTTGCAATTTGTGTGAAAAATTGCGAAGTTGGTGAATTGAAGTATTCAATTCTTCAACGATAATTAATTTTCAACAAGTTGTTTGTCAATTCGGTAAACTCGTTCCAACTCTTAAGTTTTAATATTATAGTTTTTTTATTTACTTTTGTATTATTTGATTAGTTAAGATGGATTTTTCGATAAAATAAATGTTTAGTAAAAATAAGGAAAAATCCAAGAGTGGTGAATCTAGTGGCCAATCTATTCCTCCTCTAATTCCCGGGCTCCCCTACCCAAACCCCATACCCGCCCTCCACCTGCTCCTATTCTTGATAGTGATAATACTTTATTACAATTTACTGAGAGTCAATATGTGCATAATATTGGAGGTGGTGAACACTTAGATCATGAATATATGAATTCTCTAAATGGTAATCCAACTATTGATGAAGATAATGAATAAGAAATAGATTTGGATGAAATGCAACCGGATGAAGATACACCAACTAATCCTGTTGCTGAAGTTAACCCAACTAATCCAAATGATGCCCCGTTTGACCCCCCTGTTACTACCCCTACTTTTTCTAGACAACCTTCTAAACGGGCCGAAACATCTCTTGTTTGGCCATTTTTTATTCAAATAAGAGAAAAAAATAAAGTTATGTGTAAACTTGTGGCAAAGAGTTAGCTTTTAACTATGTTACTCGCGGGGGGGGGGGGGGGGGGGTTACGGGAAGTTTGAGGAGACACATATTCATACACCCTCAAGAAAAAGTTAAATATCTTCATATGAAAGCTGCGGCCGGGGGGGGGGGGGGACAAGTATACCTAGACAGCCTGACCCTAGGGAACTGAGGAAGTTAATCCCGACGGCTAATTTAATCTTTTGGAATGGTGGAAGGACAAAGAAAAACACTTTCCGATTCTTTCAAGGATGGCCCGAGACATTTTAACCATTCAAGCTTCAACAATGGCACCGGAGAGCGCTTTCAGTCAAGCAAGTATTCAACTTGGTGATTATAGGGCGTCTATGAGGGAGAGCTTGGAAAAATCAGTGCTTTTCAGAGATTGGATCCGTTCGGAACACAGAAATTTTGGACTTGCTGACTCACAACGAGAAATAGACAAAGCTTACGAAGAAATGCTAGCTGAACTTGCGGAGGATGCAGCTTCGCCGGGAAGCGGTGATGAACAAGCTTCTTTTTCGCCACCACTAACGGAAATTCCTCCGAACCTTGAAGGATTTATGAAATTTGTAAGAGATACCATGTAAAATTAATATGTAACTTGTAATTTGGCACATCTTGATTAGTTTCTTTTTCTTCTCAATGGTGGTATTAGCACCTTGTTGTGCTCATTCCATGTGGGAGGAAGACTAAGAAAGATATTGCCATATTTTGTTAATGTTATAATAAAATTATAATGCATTGCTTTGAATATCTCTTTGCAATATTTTTGTGTTTAAATTCAAATTCACAATTGTATATTATTAGTTTTTACAATGAATTGTCTTAGATAACAATTTTTTTTAAAAAAAAAATTTGAACCGTTGGGCCCACTTAGGCCTGGGACCGACCCACTTAGCCCGGCACCATTAGTTTGTGGTCCCGGTCCGGTTCCTACCAAAAGAGCACGAAGCCCAGGACCGTTTAAGCCCGGCCCACGAAGCTCGGGCCCACTTAGGACCGGCCCATGAGGCCCGTTAAGGCCCGGGCCCGGCCCATCTGCCAGCGTTACTCCATAGTCTAAAGTGGAACAGTGATTCAAAACATAATAGCAATTGTTTGTCTTTCCCTAACACCCACAAACAACCCACACTATGTCTACAGAGCCTCTAATAATTGCAAGGAGTATAATAGTAGTGCAGGCAACAAGGCTCCGACTATACCTCAAAACATGATAAGAAAATGAACAAAAGATACTTGACCTTGGGATGAAGTGGGGCTCACCAAGTCTGGTGGGAGAGGGTGCACGACTATCGCTGATCAACACCACCTGCTATGGAACCACCTGCATCCATTTAAAGATGCAGCGCCCCCGCAAAAGGGACGTTAGTACTGCCGAATAGTACTAGTATGTATAACTAAATATCACCTTAATAGAATGAACAATAATGCAAGTAAGGACAATCATAATATAAGTTAAAGCATTGAAAATTTACCAAAAATCAAATAAGGGATAAAATAAGTTTTCATTTAAATTTCCATATTTTAAGCCGAGGAAGTCTTTAGTGCCAATATGCCAAAATTCACCATTTTGATTTCGATTCTCGATACAGTCACCACCATGTGTACGGCATGGTGTCCGAAAACGACCCGATCGGTTAGGCCATCTCATATGAGACACTAACCACAATCACGATTTCAATTACAGTTTCCAATAAAGTCACCACCATGTATAAGGCATGGCGTCCGATCACGACCCGATCGGCTAGGCCATCTTATAAGAGACATCAACCACATTTGCAGTTTCAATTACAATTTCCAGTAGAGTCACCACCATGTGTACGACATAGCATCCGATCACGACCCGATCGGCTAGGCCACCTCATACGATACATTAACCACAATCTTAATTTCAATTACAAATTCCAACACAGCCACCACCATGTGTATGTCATGGCGTCCGATCACGACCCGGTCGGCTAGGCCGCCTTAACCACAATCACAATTAAAATGTTTCCTTGGCTCTTTTGGCCATTCATAAGGTTCTTTATTCATGGCACGGTGGCCGTATTTCATTTTTCAAACTTTCACCTCTTTTTTTTTCAAGGATCACCATCAAACATCAACATATAGAATATTCCAGAAATCATAAACCTCAAATTCAGTAGTAATGGAAACTTTAAATACAAACAGGTTTCTTCCCGAAGAATGGAGCACACCGCCACACCGGCCATCAATAGAAACACACATCAAAATGATAAACAAGCAATACAACATTTATTCTTGAAATACTCTTTCCCAAATATGACAATGTGCAATTTCAACACCAGAGTATGCAAGAACTCGAATCACGTTGGATATAATTATAAAGCAAAACATTAGCTAAAAATAACCACTTATGGGCATGGACTGAGTACAAAAGCTCTTAGGCAATTCTAATTTCGAAGTCATTTTAAAATAGTTGAGTCGAGGTTCATTTCATATTCTTTCTCGCATCCTCTCTATTCACTGGCACCACTAGCAACAATTTTAACTTACATCTTGGCGCATTGGCCACACTTTATATCCCAATTCACTTATTTCATTTTCGAGCATCTTTAAAGATTATCAACAACAAGACATTTCCAATCAAAACTTTAGGTACACATATGATCAATTAAGAATCTTAAGCATATTGAGTTTTCTTACACAATTGTCGTTAGTTTTCAATTGTAACACAACTTGATGTCAAGGCTTTTGGACATGCAACCCATACTTTGAACTCATCCTTCCAATAATAGAACAACATAACAAGAGCATCTAAATTACATATTGAACATGGATATCTTTTGACACAAGCTTATTTGGACTATTCAATTCACAGTGAGCAACTCGGGACTTACATAGATATTGTGAGGTTCAATTCTAAGAGAAGAGTTTAGCCATACATACCTTGCTTGAGCTTTCCTTAAATTCCTACAACGTTCCAAAAATTCTAGCAATCCAAATCACTTAGAAGAACTTGAGGGATTTCTTTTGGATTTCAAGGCTTCAACAATATTTTGATGAACAATTAGCTTAGGGATTTCTCCCCTCACTCTAGGGCACTTCCTCTATAAAAATAATATCAGATATTCCCTTCAAAAATGGTCCTTTGCGCCTATTTAATGAGATAGGGTTGGTTTATAAAGATAGAAGAATGGACCCTCCAAATTTCCGGACTGGGCTACAGACCCGGCTAGGCACGCTCTGTAGCGAGCTATAGACTTCACGAGGGATATAGCACGTTCTAGCGCGCTACAGAGCTAGCCTCGCAAGGAATATAGCACGGTCTAGCGCGCTACAGGCTGGGCAACGCGAGATTGAAAAATTTCAACTCCCCAACGCACTGTTCAAACCCAAAACTCCGAAAATACAATATATTAGCCTACCTTGGCACCATAAAACCTTAAATTACTTAGCAAAATTTTTTGGGGCCTTACATAAAAGTTACCCATAATCTCATGAACCCAAAGATACAATCTCTACTTAATTTCATAATTAATTTCGTGGTCTAATCCCATTTTTATCAAATCCTAGGTTTTTCAATAGTCTCCTAAAATTTCCACATTTTACATGTTAAAATCTACCCATAATCTATGTATTAAACTCACTTTGGGTAGGAATTACTTACCTTCAATCGCTAGGTGAAAACCCCTCTACAAGAAGCTCCAAAATCGGCCAAGGGAAATGAAAATGAGAGAAAATGGCCTAAGTCCCATTTTTAAAACAAGTCTCTGCCCAGGCATTGCTTTTTCACGATCGCGGAAGATGCTTCGCGATTGCGGAAGAGGCCTCGTGATCGCAATGGTAAGCTGCCCAGGCCCCAGAAAAAGAACATCTGCGAGGTCCCTCTTGTGAACACGAAGGCTTGACCTGCTTGAGCTTCGCGAGCGCGGGGTCCCCTTCGCGAATGCGAAGAGTAACGAAGCTGAACCCCTCCCAGGCCCCGTTTTCCCTATGCAAACACGAGCCCTTTCACCAAATTCCTTCTCTACGAATGCGACGCAACCCTCACGCTCGCGAAGAAGGAAACCAGAACCAGCAACAACAATTTTTTGGACTTAGCTCTAGGTGGTCCGAAACTCACCCGAGCCACCGTCCAAATGCACCAACAAGTCCATAAACATAATACGGACCTGGTCAAACTCTCGGAACATGGAAAACAACATCAAAACTAAGAATCTCAACCCAAAACCAAATTGAATCAAATTATGAACTTCAAGCTTTTCAACTTACTCTGAACGTGCCACATCATACTTAGACTACCAAGAATGATACCGAATTATCCGTACTAGTCATAAATCACCGTACGGAACTATTCCCAGGCTCGGAATCCCAAACAAACCTTGATAACACCAAAGTCTACTCCAACCCAAATTTAAAGAACTTGAAAAACTTCAATGCACCAACTTTCAACATTAAGCGTCGAAACGCTCCCGGATCATCTGAAACTCAATCCGAACACACGCCCAAGTCAAAAATCATCATACAAACCTATTGGAACCGTTAAATACCGGTTTTGATGTTTTATTACTAAAATTGTTGACTCAAGTTAAATTTGGCCATTCTAGGCCACTACTAAGAAACTAAGTGTTCCGATTTCAACCCGAACCCTTCAATCCTGAAATAACCATCCTCGCAAGTCATAAATTGTATAGGAACATATGGGGAGTATTAATTAGGGGAACAGGGACCTAGGAAGAAAAATGACCTGTCAGGTCGTTACATTCTCCACCTCTTAAATAAACGTTTGCCCTCGAATGGGTCTAGAGTCTTACCTGGAGTGCTGAATAGGTGTGGATATCTGGTCCGCATGTCCTCCTCGGTCTCCCAAGTCGCTTCCTTGACTGGTTGACCGCTCCACTAGACCTTTACCACATAAATCTTCTTGGACCTCAACTAGCGAACGTGCTTGATAACAATGGAAATTGGCTCCTCCTCATAACAATGGACCTCAACTAGCGTGCTATAATCTAAAACATGCGACCTATCGGCATGGTACCTCCGGAGCATAGACACATGGATGACCGAATGAACTCCCAATAGATTGGGAGGCAAAGCAAGCTCATAAGCAACCTCCCCAACTCGCCTCAACACCTCAAATGGGCCAACAAACCGTGGGCTCAGCTTGCCGTTCTTCCTGAACCTCATGATTTCCTTCATCGGTGAGACTTTCAAGAGAACCTTTTCGCCCACCATAAATGATAAATCACGCGCCTTCTGATCCGCGTAACTATTCTGACTGTGATGTGCTGTGCGGAGTCGCTCCCGAATCAACTTTACCTTTTCCAAGGCATCCTTCACTAAATTAGTGCCATATAACCTAGCCTCGCTGGCTCAAACCATCCGATGGGAGAACGACATTGCCGACCGTATAAAACCTCAAATGGAGCAATCTCAATGCTGGACTAATAACTATTGTTATAAGCAAACTTATCCAAAGGCAATAATCGATGGCACTGCCCCTCCGAAGTCAACCACACATGCTCGGAGCATATCTTCAAGGATTTGAATTGTCCGCTTCGACTGCCCGTCAGTCTGCCGATGAAAGGCCGTGCTGAGCTCTACTCGGGTACCAAACTTGCTATGTACTGCTCTCTAGAAATGCGAAGTGAACTGAGGGCCCCTATCTAAAATGATGGAAACATGTACACCATGCAACTGGACAATCTTCTAAATCTAAATCTAGGTCAACTTCTATGATGAGTATGTAGTCATCACTGGAATAAAGTGTTCCGACTTGGTTAGCCTGTCGACAATGACCCAAACGACACCAAAATTCCTCAACGTCCGCGGTAACCCAACTACGAAATCCATAGTGATGTGTTCCCATTTCCACTCCAGTATAACCATCTGCTGAAGGAGGCCACCTGGCCTCTGGTGCTCGTACTTAACCTTTTGGCAATTTAGGAATCTCGCTATATACTCAACTATGTCCTTCTTCTTCCGCCGCCACCAATAATGCTGCCTCAGGTTGCAATACATCTTCGTAGCACCTGGATGAATAGAATACCGAGAATAGTGTACCTCCTCTAGAATAATCTCCCTCGATCCATCAACATTAAGAACACACAGACGACCCTGGTGTCCCAGAACACCATCCTCGGCGATAGTAACCTCCTTGGAACCACCCTATAGTATCGTGTCCCTAAGAACGAGCAACTATGAATTGTCGTACTGACGAGTCTTGATTCACTCCGATAGTGAAGACCGAGCCACAACGCATGCAAGAACTCGACTGGGATCTGAAATATCCAACCTCACAAGTCTGTTAGCCAAGAACTGAAAGTCCAAAGCCAATGGCCTCTCCTCTGCTGAAAGGAATGCCAAACTACCCATACTCTCAGCCTTTCTACTCAAGGCATCTGCAACCACATTCACATTTCCCGGATGATAAAGGATGTAATATCATAGTCCTTCAGTAACTCAAGCCACCTGCACTACCTCAAATTGAGATCCCTCTGCTTGAACAAATGCTGCAAGTTGCGATGATCGGTGTAAACCAACACAAGACACCCCAGAAAGATAATGCCTTCAGATCTTGAGAGCATGAACTATCGCGGCCAACTCCAAAGCATGTACGAGGTAATTCTTCTCGTGGGGCTTTAGCTAACGTGAAGCATATGTAATAACTCGCCCCTCCTGCATCAATACACAACCCAGGCCAATGCGTGAGGCATCGCAATACACAATATATATCCCTGAATTGGAAGGCAACACTAACACCAGCGTTGTAGTCAATGCGGTCTTGAGCTAATGAAAGCTTGCCTCGCAATCATTGGACCTTCAGAACGGAGCATCCTTCTGGGTCAATCTAGTCCAAGGTGCCACAATAGATGAGAAGCCCTCCACAAATCGACGATAATAACCTGCTAACCCTAAGAAGCTCTGATCTCGGTCGCTGTGCTAGGACGAGGCCAACTCTAGACTGCCTCGATCTTCCTAGGATCTACATTAATAGCCTCGCCTGATGCAACATGCCCTAAGAATGCGATAGAATCTTACCAGAACTCGCACTTGGAGAAATTAGCATATAGCTTCTGTTCCCGCAAGGTATGAAGCACAACCCTTAAATGCTGCTCATGCTCCTCCATACTACGTGAGTAGATCAATATTTTATCAATGAAGACAATGACAAATGAGTCAATATATGGCCTGGACACCTGGTTCATCAAATCCGTAAACGCCGCCAGGGCGTTGGTCAAGCCGAAAGACATCACTAGAAACTCATAGTGGCCATATTTAGTCTGGAAAGCCGTCTTCGGAACATCCGAAGCACGAATCATAAACTGATGATACCAGATCTCAACTCGATCTTAGAGAACACCCTGACACCCTGCAAATGGTCAAATAAATCATCAATACATGGTAACGAGTACTTGTTCATAATGTAACTTTGTTCAACTGGCGGTAATCAATGCACATCCGCATAGTCCCATACTTCTTTTTCACAAAAAACACCGGTGCACCCCAAGGAAACACACTTAATTTGACGAACCCCTTCGCTAGCAACTCATCAAGTTGTTCTTTCAACTCCTTCAACACTTTTGAAGCCATGCGGTATGCTGTAATAGAGACAGGCTAGGTACCTGGTGCCAAATCGATATCACGATCTAGTGGAATGCCTGATAGATCAGAAGAAAACACATTGGAGGTTTCCTGCACTATGGGCACTGAATCAATCGTGGGAGTCTCTGTACTAGTTTCCAAAATGTAAGCCGGATAAGCCAAACAACCCTTCTCGACCATATGTCGAGCCTTCAAGAAAGAAATAACCCGGTTGGATGTACTGATAGATGAACCCTTCCACTCCAATCTAGGCAACTCTGGCATCGCCAAGGTAACAATCTTGGCATGGAAATCAAGAACAGCATGGTATGGAGACAACCAGTCCATGCTTAGGATGACCTCAAAGTCAGTCGTGTCGAGCAACAGAAGATCCGCTCTGGTATGATAACCACAAAAAGTCACGATACAGGACCGATAAATCCAATCCACAACAACAAAATCGACCACTAGCATGGACACATATATAGGAGTACCCAAGGACTAATGAGAAATGCCCAAAAATGAGTAAATAAAGATGAAACATATGAATACATAGACCCGGGATCAAATAGTACCGAAGAATCCCTACTACAGGTAGAAATAATACTCATAATCACGGTGTCTGAGGCTACTATATCTGGAATGCTGGAAGGGCATAGAACCTAGCTGGAGCACCACATAACTGGCCTCCACCTCTAGGGTGACCCCTACCAACATGCCATCCGCCTTTGGTCGGCTGGATGGCTAGTGCGGTGATCATGGGCTGATGGACTAGCTGTACTACCTTGCTTTGAAGCCTGGGAGAAAATCTTACATGACCAAGCTCCCCGCACTCATAGCAACCTCTCGGCACGGAAGATGATTGTCCCTGAGTCTGACCTTGGGGACCTGAACACCCACTAGAAGAACCCTCAATATCCGGTGGACGGTAGGAGCACTCTGGAGTGGCGCTGAAATAGGGCCGCACTGGAGCACCCCAAGAAGGTGGCGGTGCTGAATACATGGGCATGCTAGACTGGCCCCTCACAAATTGAACTCTACCCCAGACAGAGCACCACTAAACCCTCCAGAATATCAAGGCCACTTGTCCCTCGGTGCCTGCTCTTGACCCTGCTGATGAATACCCTCGATCCTCTGAGCTATCTCCACAACCTGCTTGTAAGGAGTCCCCTTCTCAATCTCTCTGGCCATAGTGACCTGGATACCATAGTGCAAGCCCGCAATAAACCTCCGCACTCTCTATGCATCAGTGAGAAGTATCATAAGTGCATGGCGCGACAACTTAGAGAATCTCGCCTCATAATCGGTCTTAGACATCTGACCCTACTGGAGCCGCTCGAGCTGACCCGTAACTCTTCCCTCGGAGATGGTGGGATATATCTCTCCAGAAAAAGTCAAGGGAGGAGAACCTGCGGGTCTGCTGAGAAGATAGGACTGCCACAATCTACGGGCCCTGCCCTCCAGCTGGAAGGTGGTAAGGTCACCTTGTGGGGCTCCAATAATCTTATGTTGTGCATTTTGTCCCTGCAATGATTAACAACGTCCTAGTGGTCCTCATGTCGCTCACCGCAAAAGGCAGGAGGATGGAGCATGGTCCATCTATCCAATAGCTTCTGTGGCTCACCGGTCGCGGCTGGTCTGGGCTTTGGCATAGCCGTTGCAATTGGCTGAGCCTCGCCCACAGGTAATTCACCCAGGGTCTGATATATGGCAGCAGCATGCCCTGGAGCCTAAGCGGTAAGGGTGTGTGCCCCTCTCCAAACTGAGATGTGGCTGGGTCTGCTGGAAATAAACCATCCTACATCATAGAGTCCATGAACCGCACCATACGGCCCATGACCTCCTGGAATCCTGGTGCTGACATGAAATCTGTCGGGGCCGGCTCAGCTACAGGTACCTCACCCTGCTCCTCAATAGCATGATCCTCCACAGGATCCATTGGTGGCACAACAGGAGCAACTCAAGGATGCCCTCGTCCTCTAGCAGGAGCTGGAGCCCTCCCTTGACCTCTGCCTCAGCCTCTAGCAACATGGGGAGCAGCTCCTCCACCGCCGGGTACATCTACCGCACGCGTTATCACCATCTCTAAGAGAATAAGAGAAAGGTACTTAGCTGGCTTTGTATTGTATATCTAAGTGTGTAGTATTTTTTCCAACACTTGAGTTTTGTTTATGGGAATATTCATATTTAAAGTGTGGATTAAATATCTTGTTGTGCTTATATATTGAACGAGTTTTGGTTATATTGAAGTGAGTTATTATTTCTTCAATTATTCATGTTCTTTAATGTTTCCAAAGGGATTAGCTAACCTAGGGACTCGCCCATTTACTTTGATTTAATTTTGGAAAAGATAATTTTGGGTTGGGAAAGATTAATTAACAAGAACTTGAGGCGTTAGCCCTCAATTTATAGATTCTACCTAGGGATATGATTTAACTACTTGTAGCCACTTAATCTCTTAATTATTTTAGGGATAATTCAATTAGGAAGTCTTGTTAGTCTTCGGAAGAAGCTAATATAGAATTAATATCCGAGGCTAATTAACATAAACTCGCTCATATTTGTAAAATCGTGAAATATATTGGATCGTTACTTGAATGTAATTCCCAATGCATCCATTGATCATTTAACTTGCTTTCCAGGTTAGTTTACATTTTCGCAATTAGTTGTAAACATTTTCTCAAAACCATTTTAAGTGTTTGGCTTAGCATAACAAGTGATAATTCTCTTACACGCCTAATCGCCTACATATTATTCTCTGTGGGATTCGACCCCGACTCATAGTAGGTATATTATATTACATGCGACCGTGGACAATTACTTTTTTAGTAGTGGATTTGGACGTTAATAAAATTGGCACCGTTGACGTGGAACAATTTGGCGTATTTAGGTTGTTTGAGATACAAGTGTACGTGCTTTGGTCGAAACTTGTGAATATTTGTGTTATTATTTTCTTATCTTTGTTTGTTTTCTTTTTGATTTTCTTGTATATTTTCTTAGTTTTTGAAAAATGGCATCCCATAATGAAACTTGGTCGGATGGTAGTTGTTCATACTTTGATGACCCTTGTCCTTATTGTTGAGGACCACACTCGTGGAAAAATTATTTAAATTCTCCCAGGGACGGATTGTGCGCACAATCTCAAACCCATGAGTGGAGTAATTGTGATAAGTGTGGTGGTCAAAATGGTCATTAGACTAGTTGTGCTTATTTGTCCTTCCCTTCCCCAAACCCCCACTATGATGATTCTACTTTATGTGATGAAAAGAATAGGGATATGGAAGGAAGAAATTGATCATGGTCAAAATAGAGATTCTAGCTCATGATGGAATGCCTACATGAAGGAGGAAACAAAGAGCAAAATACCTTGGAGGAGCTTTTGGAAAATAGTCTCCAAAATGATTTGGTGCTTGAAAGGTTGAACTTACAAATGGGAGAAATTCTTGAAGCTTTAGAGGTCCAAAAAGCCTCGGAAGTGAATGATAGCCAAAAACCTTCCTTAGAGGCTGAAGCCGAAAATCCTTCTTTGGCACTTGATCAAAAACAAGAAGAACTCGCAAATATTCAAAATGAGAGGATTATGCTCATGTTGGAGGCCATTCTTGAAAATGAGGAGAAGCACAACTTGGCACTCAAGGACTTAAAACAAGCACTAAATTGAAATGATGAGACTATCCGCACTTTGGAAGATCAAATGAAATCATTGGTTGAGGCTCATAACACTCACCAACTTGAGAGTGTGGAAAGAGGTCAAGAAGAGTCCAACTTCGAGGAAGAAAGTGAGCTTTATTTTGAGGAATCAAGAATTGAACATCCGCCAACCGACTCCATGCTTGTTGGTGATACCAAGAAAAATATGGAATTAGAGTCAACCGGTGTAGTTGAAAAGATGGTTGAATTTGACTCTAATTCGGGGGACCAAGAGGATGTCAAAATCCGAAAAGAATGGCAATTTGGAGGCTTGATGTCACATTCCAAGCATTTCTCAACATTGGAATTGTGTGGTGATATGGGAATTGAACTACACGAGTCAATGAGGGATTGCGAAGAGGAGAGGCAAAGGCCATACATCTTACAATTTGAAGGTACAAGAAGACAAAATGACATTCCTCACATGAAAGCCATGAAATGCAAATGAAGCAAATGGCATTTGGCTTGATCATCTACTTTACCACCCCCACCGCTCGTGGTCACAAACTTGATTCCAAGTTGGGTGCCCAATTCATATCATCCAAGTGGAAAGAAAAATGGTAAAGTTGATTCGCGTCATGCCACGACGTTAAATGAGGCGCTTGGTGGGAGGCAACGCATCATTTTCAAATGTTGTTGTTGTAACGACCCGACCGGTCGTTTGCCTTTTTAGAACCCCGTTTCCCCAAATAAAACTCTTTGTGCTTGCTTTAACTAATTTACGACCTGCGGTGATGGTTGGTTTGGGATTTAGAAGAAATTTGGATTGAAATATGCACATTTAACTCATTAGGATTTTCTTAAAAAGCTAAATTTGACTTCGGTCAACATTTTGGGCAAACGGGGCCGGATTCGTATTTTGACGGTTCCGGAGGATCCGCAGAAAAATATAGGACCTGGGCGTATGCCCGGAATCAAATTCCGAGGTCCCTAGCCCGAGTAATGAATTTTTATTAGAAATTTTTAATCTGAAATATTAAGGATTTAAAGAAACTAACTAATGATTGATTTCATGGGTATCGGGCTCGTATGTTGGTTCCGAAGCCCGGTACAAGTCCGAAATATCATTTAAGACCTACCCGCAAAATTTGGCGTCAATCCGAGTAGTTTAAGGGCGTTTTGGCCCGTTGGAGGAAAATTAAGAACTTGAAGTTCATAAGTTTGATTTATTTGGTTTTAGGAAAGTGATTCCTAGATTTAGCGTTGTTTCGGGTGTTCCAAAGGTTCGAGTAGGTCCGTCTCGTGATTTCAGACTTGTCGGTATGCTCGGGCGGGGCCCGGGAGCCCCGAGCGTCAATCGGACGAGGCTCGAGTGAAGTGGAAAAATTGGAGAAGTGCTGAAGGTTGCTGCTTCTGTCATAACCGCACCTGCGCGTGGTGGACCGCAGGTGCGATACCGCAAAAGTGGTCCTCGTATCGCAGAAGCGGCTCAGGCAAGCCAGGCCAGGAACCGCAGAAGCGGCTCCCAAGCCGCAGATGCGGCTCCGTACATGCGGCATCCAAACCGCAGAAGCGGTCCCAGCCTTCTCTCCCCATTTCACAGATGCGGTCATCTTCTCGCAGATGCGGTCCCCTGACAACAGATGCGGAAATCACTGAACCAGTGAGGTTCATTAAAGACGGGTTCTAAGCCATTTTTATCACTTATACACTTTTCCATTGGCGATTTTGGGAGCATTGGAGAGAAGACTTCCACTTAGCATTATGAGATAAGTTTATCCCACCCATCCTTAGTTTAATACTTGCGTATTAGGTAGATTAAACACTAGAAATTAGGTAAAATCAAGGGGGTTAGAGCAAGACCTAGGGTTTTAATAAAAGTTAGATTTAACCATGAAATTGGCTATGGAATAAGTTTGAAATTAAATGTTGTTGATCCTTAGGATGTAGAGAACAACATCCTTCGAAAAATCTCGGAATCCGGGCACGTGGGCCCGGGGTCGGATTTTAGGAAACTTGTGTTAAGGGTTGGGAAATTTCTTAAATAGCTAGAATTCGGTCTTGTGAGTCTATATTAACTAGTTCTTACTTCGTTTAACTAGTTTGGGATCGTTCAGCTCCGAATTTAGGGCTTGGACTCGTTCTTTGAATTGGAAGTGCACTTTGGAGCAAGGTGAGTCTCCTTTCTAACCTTGCAAGAGGGAATTGTCCCCATAAGTATAATAATTGAATTAATTGCCATTATATGCGGGGGCTACGTACGTACTAGGTGACGAGAGTCCGTGCGTGGCGGCTATTATGTTTCCGGGTGGTCTAGGACCCATAAGCATGCTCTACGTGATATTCTTGTAACTTGATGATTGATTCGGATTCGTATAAACTACTTTGATTAAGGTAAATGAGACTAGTGAAGGAAGCTTATCCTGTTTGGTCTTTCAAAAGAGAATATTGAGTATTCCTGTGAATAACTACTCCTCAGATATACATTATTGTTTGCTTGTTGATGAGCTTATTTATATTTGACTGCATCACATGGGTGATTCGCGAGCGGGGTAATAGATGCGTCTATGGTTCGAGCTGTTCGACCCTCGACAGTGCACAATTTACTTTTATGTTGTATCGGGCCGTACGTCCCGCGGTGTTACTTGCGTATGATTTGCTTATCATTTCTCTGAGGAACTGATTTTCATATCTGCTTGAAAAATAGGTTAATAATTATGATAACACTTGGGATAGAACTGTTATTCCACAATTATTAAATGCTAATAATTTATGCTATCCTTGCTAATTATAAATTTTTCTCACATTATTTGACCCTAGTAAGTGTCAAGTCGACCTCTCGTCTCTACTTCTTTGAGATTAGACGGGATACTTACTGGGAACATATTGTTTATGTACTCATACTAGACTTCTGTACTTGATTGTACAGGATCAAAGGCAGGTGTATCTGGCTATCAGTCTGGTGCGTATCTCTGAGCGGACTCGAGACTTCTACGGTGAGCTGCTTCCCTTCCATGCCGTTCAACAGCCTGAAGAAGTCTTTTCTTATGTATTTTCTTTTTGCTGTCTATTCCGCTTCGGACAGTAGGATGCTGTGATTCTTTTGTGTACTCTACTAGTTGCCCACAGCTTGTGACACCATGTCTTGGCACTTACTTTAGTAGACTGTATTATTTTGGTATTGTATGATTATCATGACTTTATTAATCGTTTCTGATTTTATTTCAACTTAAAGAATTATACCAACTATTTTGGGGTAAAGTAAATGATAGTTTGGTTAGTATTTTCCGCGTTGGCTTGCCCGGCAATGGTGTTGGACGCCATCATGACCTAGTATGGAAATGGGTCGTGACAGTTGTTAGATTTTTATTTTTGTAGGTTAGTTATTTTATTTGAACATTTTGATGTGTGTGTGTCTTAGAGTGCACGGAAAGTGAAGAAAAAGTGGCTAAGTTTGCTTTTTTGTGACAAAAATAATGCGACCGCATAGTGGTTATGCGGATCGCATAGTGGTCGCGGAACTAATAAACCAGCCTACATCATAGAGTCCATGAACCGCACCATACGGCCCATGACCTCCTGGAATCCTGGTGCAGACAAGAAATCTATCGGGGCTGGCTCAGCTGCAGGTACCTCACCCTGCTCCTCAATAGCATGATCCTCCACAGGATCCATTGGTGGCACAATAGGAGCAACTCAAGGACGCCCTCGTCCTCTAGCAGGAGCTGGAGCCCTCCCTTGACCTCTGCCTCGGCCTCTAGTAACATGAGGAGTTGCTCCTCCACCACCAGGTACATCTACCGCACGCGTTATCACCATCTGTGAGAGAATAAGAGAAAGATACTTAGCTTGCTTTGTATTGTATATCTAAATGTGTAGTATTTTTCCAACACTTGAATCTTGTTTATAGGAATATTCGTATTTAAAGTGTGGATTAAATATCTTGTTGTGCTTATGTATTGAATGATTTTTAGTTATATTGAAGTGAGTTATTGTTTCTTTAATTATTCTTGTTCTTTAATGTTTCCAAAGGGATTAGCTAACCCTAGGACTCGCCCATTTACTTCGATTTAATTTTGGGAAAGATAATTTGAGGTTGGGAAAGAATAATTAACAATAACTTGAGGCGTTAACCCTCACTTTATAGATTCTACCTAGGGATAGGATTGAACTACTTGTAGCCATATTCGGGTGTGCATAATCTCTTAATTGTTTTATGGATAATTCAATTAGGAAGTCTTGTTGGTCTTCGAAAGAAGCTGATATAGATTTAATATCTGAGACTAATTAACATAAACTCGCTTCATATTTGTAAAATCATAAAATACATTGGATCGTTACTTGAGTGTAATTCCCAATGCATCCATGCTTGTAGCCATTGATCATTTTACTTGCTTTCTAGGTTAGTTTACATTTTCGCAATTAGTTATAAACATTTTCTCAAAACTATTCTAAGTGTTTGGCTTAGCATAACAAGTGATAATTCTCTTACATGCCTAATTGCCTACATATTGTTCTCTGTGGGATTCGACCCCGACTCATAGTTGGGTAATATTATATTGCATGACCGTGCCCGTTGTGAGCACATGATTTTTGCCCTATATATGAATTATTCCCACAAAATTCGAACAAAAGATTTTTCTTTATTTTTACAATTTTGTGCATTTTTGTGTCATTTTTGATAATTGTTTGCATTTTGTTTGTGCATGTTAATTCGTATAAAATACAAAAAATATGCATCTGCATTTAGGATTCTATTTCATATTTTACCATTGATTAGGGATTAAGTTGTTTTAAAACAAGATATGAAAAATGACAAAAATAATTCACTTTAGCTTTAATTATGAAATTGTCGCAAAATAGTTTTAAAGTAATTCTAGGCATTAATTAGTTTAGTTTAATTTTTATTTCTGCAAATCTTTATAAAAAATCTACAAAATAGAAAAAGAATAAAAAGAGAGAAATAATTAAAGAAATTTGAAAAATAAAGAAAGGGAAGAAAAGAATAGGATTGGGCTCGTTGCCTTCCAGCCCAAGGGAATTAATTCCCTTCCAACCCCAGGCCCAGTTTACCCCGACCCAGTCCGGTCCAAGAGGTGCCCAAACGACACCGTTTGGTTCCGATCAATCTCAGCCGTCGAGGTAAAGAGATCCGACGGTTGAGAACTGATGAGGATTTAATATATAAATGTCGGATAAGGCCCCCCCCCTACCCCTCAATCGTCTCCCATTTTCCCCCTGTAATGCCGGTGTAACGCCTCCACATCACCACCCTCCTCCGCCCTAGCCCCACCGTCCCTCCGCCGTCCGCCGCCGGCCGGAAATCGTCGCCGCCGGCGGCGATGCTCCGATGACCTCCAAAATTACACCACCGGTTCTCCTCGTTCCCCTCTTTCCATCCCTGCCCTTGGTTTCCCTCGAATCTCGCCGGAGCTCGTCGAATATCCTGATAAAGTTCTCCGGCCAAGTCGCCGGTTTATGCCAAACGGTCCCAAATTAACACCATGGGACCGCCTTGACCTCCTTTACCCAACCCCCATAGCCACTTGTCTCGAACATGGCCGGAACTGCTCAAATATTGAATCAAAAACTCGGCCAAAACCCTATCTCTTCCAAACCCTACCAAACTTACACCCCATACCCCCCTCCCTCTCCTTTACCTGAATCCCTAACCAGAATCTTTCGAATGTTGCCAAAACTTCTCGAATTTTAGATCTTAGACTGGCAGAACCTTAACTCAGAAAATCTTGGGGGATTTTGGACCGTAATTTCCCTAATCATGTGTGTTCTTTTGAAAACACACGATTAGGGATGTTACGTGTCAAGAATCCCGGAGGATTCAAACAACAAATGGCCGGTCAGAGTTAGTCCCATGGTCAGTCGAATGCTCAAAATCAGTAAGTGTAGTTCGATTCAGTCTTTAATTATGTGTGTGTTTTCATCTTGTTCTTGTAATTGTTCTTAGCTTTAGCTTAATTTTGTTGACTCGATTTTAATCCTGTTCTGTTAAACCTTAGGTTTTAGTTTTAATTTTTTTTTCTTTCGTTTTGAATTTGTCCTGCTAAGTGCTTGCTTTTAGTTTATGATTCATCGTCATAATCCTTCATTAGTCATCTTAGTCAATTCTGTTTAGGATTTGTTGGTTTTAGTTCTTGTTCTAATGTTTAAATTAGTCTGGTCAGTTAGTCCCGTTTAGTCAGTTGTCATCATTAGTAATGCATTAATTCAGTGTTCAGCATTAATTAGCATTGGTAGGTTTTAGTTTAGGATGGTCTGGTTTAGCTTAGTAATTCCAATAGGGTTCAAAGGGTAGTTTAGGCATGGAAAAGGGTAGTTTTATTAGATTTGATAATTTTTGAAGGAGGGTAAGGATAGAATAGGGATTGTAATAAGTATAGAACCTTCTAGGATGGACTATAGTATAGATTTCAAGAGAATAGGTGTAGTTACTTGTGTAACAAGTCAGAAAATAAAGGGTAAACACTGAAAATAAAAGAAGGACTAGAAGTGTAAAGGAAAAATCTGATAGAGCCTTAGTTTGTCTATAANTCATTGATAGACAGGATCGCCAGTTGAGGTCCAAGAGGATTTCTGCAGTGCGGGTCCAGTGGAGGGGCCAACCAATCGAGGAGGCGACCTGGGAGTCCGAGGAGGACATGCGGAGCAGATACCCTCATCTATTCAGCACTTCAGGTATCTTTCTATGCCCGTTCGAGAACGAACGTTTATTTAAGAGGTGGAGGATATAACGACCCGACCGGTCGTTTGCCTTTTTATAACCCCGTTTCCCCAAATAAAACTCTTCGTGCCCGCTTTAACTAACTTACGACCTGCGGGGATGGTTGGTTCAGGATTTAGAAGAAATTTGGATTGAAATATGTACATTTAACTCTATAGGATTTTCTTAAAAGGCTAAATTCGACTTCGGTCAACATTTTGGGCAAACGGGCCTGGATTCGTATTTGACGGTTCCGGAGGATCCGCGGAAAAATATGGGACTTGGGCGTATGCCCGGAATCGAATTCCGAGGTCCCTAGCCCGAGTAATGAATTTTTATTAGAAATTGTTAATCTGAAATATTAAGGATTTAAAGAAACTAACTAATGGTTGATTTCATGGGTATCGGGCGCGTATGTTGGTTCCGAAGCCCGGTACAAGTCCGAAATATCATTTAAGACCTACCCGCAAAATTTGGCGTCAATCCGAGTAGTTTAAGGGCGTTTTGGCCCGTTGGAGGAAAATTAAGAACTTGAAGTTCATAAGTTTGATTTATTTAGTTTTAGGAAAGTGATTCCTAGATTTAGCGTTGTTTCGGGTGTTCCGAAGGTTCGAGTAGGTCCGTCTCGTGATTTCAGACTTGTCGGTATGCTCGGGCGGGGCCCGGGAGCCCCGAGCGTCAATCGGACGAGGCTCGAGTGAAGTGGAAAAATTGGAGAAGTGCTGAAGGTTGCTGCTTCTGTCATAACCGCACCTGCGGGTGGTGGACCGCAGGTGCGATACCGCAAAAGCGGTCCTCGTATCGCAGAAGCGGCTCAGGCAAGCTAGGCCAGGAACCGCAGAAGCGACTCCCAAGCCGCAGATGCGGCTCCGTACATGCGGCATCCAAACCGCAGAAGCAGTCCCAGCCTTCTCTCCCCATTTCACAGATGCGGTCATCTTCTCGCAGATGCGGTCCCCTGACAACAGATGCGGAAATCACTGAACCAGTGAGGTTCATTAAAGACGGGTTCTAAGCCATTTTTATCACTTATACACTTTTCCATTGGCGATTTTGGGAGCATTGGAGAGAAGACTTCCACTTAGCATT
>NW_017675434.1:62974-67384 GCF_001879085.1 Nicotiana attenuata
TTTTGGAAAGAGGCCATTAAAAGTGAATTAGACTCTATAGTTTCTAATCATACTTGGGACTTGTCTGATTTGCCTAAAGGTTGTAAACCCATAAGTAGCAAGTGGATATTTAAGAAGAAGTTGAGATCTGACGGTACAATTGAGAAATATAAGGCTAGACTTGTTATTAGGGGTTTTAATCAAAAGAAAGACATTGATTACTTTGACACTTATTCTCCTGTGACTAAGATATCGACTATTAGAACTCTTGTTGCTGTAGCCGCTATTCATAATTTGGTAATACATCAAATGGATGTTAAAAGAGCTTTCCTAAATGGTGATTTAGAGGAAGAGATCTATATGTCTCAACCGAGGGATTTATGATCCAAGGACAGGAGAATAAAGTATGCAAATTGAGAAAGTCTTTGTATGGTCTAAAGCAGGCACCTAAGCAATGGTATGAAAAGTTTAATAGCACATTAGTGGATAATGGTTTTGTTGTTAATGCATCTGATACTTGTAATTATTCCAAGATGATAGGATCAGATTGTGTTATTATATGTTTGTATGTGGATGACATGTTAATCTTTGGCCCTAATGTGAATGTTGTTAATGAGACTAAGAATTTTTTATCTTCTAAATTTGAAATGAAAGATCATGGAGAAGCAGATGTGATTTTAGGGGTTAAAATCAAAAGAACTTCTAATGGTTTTTTATTGTCTCAGTCTCATTATATTGAGAAAATGTTGAAAAGGTTTAATTGTTTTGATGTAGCACCTGTGAGAACTCCTTATGATCCTAGCATACACTTGAAAAAGAATAAGGAATCTAGTATTTCTCAAACTGAGTATGCTAAGATAATTGGTAGTGTAATGTTTCTCATGAATTATACACGACCTGATATTGCTTATGCTGTTAGTAGAGTGAGTAGGTATACTCACAACCCTAGTAGTGAACACTGGAATGCTCTTCATCGTTTGCTAAGATATTTGAGAGGTACTATGGATTGGTGTTTGCATTTTAATAAATTTCCTGCTATTTTAGAAGGATTTTGTGATGCAAACTGGGTTACTGACAATGATGAAGTTAGCTCCACTAGTGGCTATGTGTTCGCTTTGGGTGAAGGTGCTATTTCATGGATGTCTTCAAAACAGACTTGTATAGCACGATCTACTATGGAGTCTGAATTCATTGCTCTTGAGTTGGCAGGGCAAGAAGCCAAGTGGTTGAGAAACTTATTGGTAGACGTGCCTTTGTGGGGAAGACAAGCTTCACCAGTTTCTCTACATTGTGACTCACAGGCAGCAATTGGAATTACCAAAAATAGTGTGTACAATGGAAAAAGAAGACATATCCGCATTAGGCATGGTGCGGTAAAACAGTTGTTGAAACATGGTGTTATTTTCTTGGAATATGTAAGATCCGAAAGAAATTTGGCGGATCCTTTAACCAAGGGTTTGGCAAGGAGAGTTATCCTTGAAACGTCATGGGGATGGGGCTAAAGCCCATGGATTGAGGAAGTATGGCGGATACCCGTTTGTGGTCAAACGAAGCCATATGAGACCTCAATATGCACTACATTTACTATCCCTAAGGCGTGTGGTAGTGCTTTATAAGGTTGAGCTTGTGAGCATATGATTTTTGCCCTATATATGAATTATTCCCACAAAATTCGAACAAAAGATTTTTCTTTATTTTTACAATTTTGTGCATTTTTGTGTCATTTTTGATAATTGTTTGCATTTTATTTGTGCATGTTAATTCGTATAAAATACAAAAAAATATGCATCTGCATTTAGGATTCTATTTCATATTTTACCATTGATTAGGGATTAAGTTATTTTAAAACAAGATATGAAAAATGACAAAAATAATTCACTTTAGCTTTAATTATGAAATTGTCGCAAAATAGTTTTAAAGTAATTCTAGGCATTAATTAGTTTAGTTTAATTTTTATTTTTTATTTCTGCAATCTTTATAAATCAACAACAAAAAAAAAATTATAATAAATTTACAAAATAGAAAAAAAGAATAAAAAGAGAGAAATAATTAAAGAAATTTGAAAAAATAAAGAAAGGGAAGAAAAGAATAGGATTGGGCTCGTTGCCTTCCAGCCCAAGGGAATTAATTCCCTTCCCAACCCCAGGCCCAGTTTACCCCGACCCAGTCCGGTCCAAGAGGTGCCCAAACGACACCGTTTGGTTCCGATCAATCTCAGCCATCGAGGTAAAGAGATCCGACGGTTGATAACTGATGAGGATTTAATATATAAATGTCGGATAAGGCACCCCCTACCCCTCAATCGTCTCCCATTTTCCCCCTGTAACGCCGGTGTAACGCCTCTACATCACCACCCTCCTCCGCCCTAGCCCCACCGTCCCTCCGCCGTCCGCCGTCGGCCGGAAATCGATGCTCCGATGACCTCCAAAATTACACCACCGCTTCTCCTCGTTCGCCTCTTTCTATCCCTGCCCTTGGTTTCCCTCGAATCTCGCCGGAGCTCGTCGAATATCCTGATAAAGTTCTCCGGCCAAGTCGCCGGTTATGCCAAACAGTCCCAAATTAACACCATGGGACCGCCTTGACCTCCTTTACCCAACCCCCATAGCCACTTGTCTCGAACATGGCCGGAACTGCTCAAATATTGAATCAAAAACGCGGCCAAAACCCTATCTCTTCCAAACCCTACCAAACTTACACCCCATACCCCCCTCCCTCTCCTTTACCTGAATCCCTAACCAGAATCTTTCGAATGTTGCCAAAACTTCTCGAATTTTAGATCTTAAGAACCTTAACTCAGAAAATCTTGGGGGATTTTGGACCGTAATTTCCCTAATCATGTGTGTTCTTTTGAAAACACACGATTAGGGATGTTACGTGTCAAGAATCCCGGAGGATTCAAACAACAAATGGCCGGTCAGAGTTAGTCCCATGGTCAGTCGAATGCTCAAAATCAGTAAGTGTAGTTCGATTCAGTCTTTAATTATGTGTGTGTTTTCATCTTGTTCTTGTAATTGTTCTTAGCTTTAGCTTAATTTTGTTGACTCGATTTTAATCCTGTTCTGTTAAACCTTAGGTTTTAGTTTTAATTTTTTTTTCTTTCGTTTTGAATTTGTCCTGCTAAGTGCTTGCTTTTAGTTTATGATTCATCGTCATAATCCTTCATTAGTCATCTTAGTCAATTCTGTTTAGGATTTGTTGGTTTTAATTCTTGTTCTAATGTTTAAATTAGTCTGGTCAGTTAGTCCCGTTTAGTCAGTTGTCATCATTAGTAATGCATTAATTCAGTGTTCAGCATTAATTAGCATTGGTAGGTTTTAGTTTAGGATGGTCTGGTTTAGCTTAGTAATTCCAATAGGGTTCAAAGGGTAGTTTAGGCATGGAAAAGGGTAGTTTTATTAGATTTGATAATTTTTGAAGGAGGGTAAGGATAGAATAGGGATTGTAATAAGTATAGAACCTTCTAGGATGGACTATAGTGTAGGTTTTAGTAAACTTAGGATAGTTACTTGTGTAACAAGTCAGAAAATAAAGGGGAACAATAGAATTCGAATAGGGACTAAGGGGTAAAAGGAAAATCTGAAATTGGACCCTAAGTTCACCTATAAATAGGCATTCATTTGCCTTGATTAAGTTGACGGGCAGCCATCTAAACCCCCTCCCAAAAGGCATCATACAAAGTTTCTGGAAGCCTAAAATTCCTTCAGAATAATACTAATATATTGGCATTAGGATCAGAAACAAGCTGTTTTTATGGGTGTACTGTTTTACATTTGAGAGTTGCTGCAAAGATAGTCATCGAGGTTTATTTTGAGTTGCTGTAAATCGATTTTGAGTAGTCGATTTAATCTTGGGTTGCATTGGTGCTCAAAGTTGTTGCTGTGTTGGTCTATCACTGGAGTCTCGAACCCTTTCTGAACTTGCTGTGTTGATTGAGCTGTTACTGGATTTTAACTTATTCCTGGGCTGCTGTTGAAACTGTCACTGCTGCTGATCTTTTCCTTTTCTTATTTGCATTTACCAGGTACACGTTTGAATCTGCCCTGCAGTAACTTTAAGCTTGAAATGGAATACAAATATTCGTCTGTTTGATCCTGAAGTATGCTGCCTGGACTGTGGTGTGTTAGTAGTAAAAATAGGCGTTAGATCTAATCGCGCAATATAGTGTAAAATCGATTTGTATATATGCAAACCTTGGAATGTATAATCTGGACTTTAGACTGTTTGGACTAATAATTTGTGGCTATCAGCTGTAGATTTGGAATAGTTTAGTACCTGTTCAGTATAGCCCTTGTTTAAAAGTAAAAAATCTGGACTGATTTTGATCTATATTTGATTTAGAAAGCAGCCTGTTTCGATTTTAATCTCAGAGCTAAATGTGCTTGTCGTCACGCTAGTCATGAATGTCACCAATCGCATGTTGGTTTTAAA
>NW_017675435.1:0-67343 GCF_001879085.1 Nicotiana attenuata
ACTTCTATGTATTTACCCCTAATTGCCTACTTTGCACAAAGTGCTTATTTAATTTCTTTCCTCAAATAGTTTTTACCCGTTTCTAAATTCCTTAATTAAGGGAAGTCTTGTGTGATTGATTCTTAATTGATATTCAGTTCCTTAACTGCTTTCTTGCCTTATTTCTGCCTGATTTTCACACTATAAAGGCACGACCCTTTCACAAACTCAACAAAATTCACAATCCTTCTGAACTCATACTCACACACAATAGTGTTCTCTCTTCTTGTCTGCACTATGGCCTGTTTACAAGACCTACTGCTTTTCTCTATTTGTTTCTTTGAAACTGGTATGTCCTGATTTAAGCTTCAGCATCACAACAACGTGTTTATTTACAGCTTGTGTATCCATGTCTACTTACTGTTCCTGTAGAGTTCAATATTTAAATTAGCATGCTGATTTCTTTCTGCCTGTTTCTCTTATGAATGCCTATTCCCTACCCCCTTATGTGTTTGAGCTATGGTTTAAGACATGGCAATATGTAAGTTATTGTTCATGAATTAAACTTGATCCTTTGGGATCCCAGCCTCTAAAGAATGTGTTCTAACAGGCTTATGGGTATGCTAGCACTCCCTATTGCTGGGTATGCCCACAACATGCTCTTGCTTCTTTCAACTTCCCTATTTCCCCTGCACCCCTATGTGTATTTATTTGTAACTGTTTCCCTTTCCCTTTTCCCCCTTTCAGCACTCTATTTCTGCACTTGCACTCTCTCTTAGTCCCTAAGTTTTGCCCCCTCTTCTGAGCCTTGCCTTGGACCTTGAGTTCCCTCTGAACTTGGACACTTGAGGGCTGGCCCTTTCACACTGCACTATGTCTTATTCTGGTGATACATTTGGGTGTGAGCACTGCCCGGAGTCCATATGAGACTCTTAGGGAACTCTAACATATCCAAATGGGAGAAAGGCTTTGGATCATGATCTCATTGGAGTTGGTTTACTTCATATTTCAGACAGAAAGTCTGAATCAGGCTCTCCTTGGTTGTACTTTTAATTTCTGATGTATTCTTTTATTTTTCTGGGCTGTATTAAGTTGTAATAAACTCTTGGGGATGGCTAGTGAAAAAGGGAGGGATAACTATGTATGCAAAGGGTAGATATCCTGCCTATAGGTACTTTCTTCATTTCTGCACTCTCATATAGATATCCTGTCTATAGGTACTTTCTGAATTTCTGAACTCTCATATAGATATCCTGCCTATAGGTTATTTCTGAATTTCTGCATTCTCTCATATAGATACCATGTCTGTAGGAATTCTGCATTCTCAGATAGATACCATGTTTGTAGGAATTCTGCATTCTCTCATATAGATACCACGTCTGTAATTACCTGGAAATCTGAATTCTGCATATAGAAAATACGCTTATAGGACTTTCTGAATCTCGCATATCCATTCTTCATTAGGCAATCATGTTTATAGGTCTTAATCAATCAACTGCAATTAGATATCATGTTCATAGGCTCAGCATTTAGATATCATGTCCATAAGGTTTCTGCATTTCCCCATGTCTATAAAAAGGTTTAAAATCAACAACGCATAGAAAGCATGTCTATAGGAGCATTTAATTAAGTCTGAATCGCTTCACTCGCTTATAAGTCTAAAACCAGTAATAATGACGTACCATCAGTTGCAGAACTTATGATCCCTCGCTAAAACTTGCCTTTCTTTAATAACTGACAACTTTTCTCAAATCAGTATGTATTCAGTTTACTTCATTGTTTCGGAAATCAGTAGATATCATGCCTATAGGACCCTCGCCCAACACTTAGGCAAACCATAGGGTAAATTTTATAAACTGAATAAAATTTTTATTAGCTACAACCAGCAGGCAGGCCTGATTCGGGCTTCTTATTTGAACTATGTAACAAATAAGTCTGCCTCAACCTTTAAGTTTTAATCAGACCCTAAACAGTATGTGCTAGACATGCTAAATTATGTGCTTCTCTGTCAAAAGAGGTATATCTGAGCCTTTTACTTGTTATGTGCTTCCCCCAACTTGCTATACGTGTTTTTGTATGTTGCCTTTGAAACTATAAACAAGCCTAATATCCCTTCCCTTTAGTATTAGTAGTCCTAAATGCCTCCGGGACTGATAGGATTGGGGCGGGTAATAGCATGCAATAAGTAAACGAGACCATTCCGCGCTTTAATACCCTAACGGGGTGCGAAAGGGTCTATATGGATATGATGACCACGCGATAACATCACGTGTAGCCCCTCACTGAGGAGTGATTATCGGATGTTGTGTGGGGTGATCCATTTTATTTATAAACCTAGGACCCCCCCTCCCTTTGTTTCTTCGTTTCTTTGCTTCTTCTCCAATTTCAAATTATTTCTTTAAGAAAAATCAGCTTTCTTTTGGTTCTTTCTAACTTTGTTTATTTGTAACCATTATGTGAAAATCCCCTCTCACTTGAAGTCTTTATTTGACTATGTGTTATTTGCGCTTAAGTTCACAACAATAGTTTGGCCGGGAACCACACTAGTGGATCCTGAGGGGTGCCTAACACCTTCCCCTTGGGATAATTTCAAGCCCTTACCCAATCTCTGGTTATTCAAATCAAACCCTTCTTAGTGTCCTAATGCACTTTAATCATTATGTGGCGACTCTTCAAATTAAACCCAATTCCCCAAAAGGGAACGAGTTGTCCTCCCAAATGTCATAAACCCGATTTCGCGAGAAAAAGGGGGCGCGACAGCATGGCGACTCCGCTGGGGATTTCTTTTAGGCTTTTACCATTTCAGGCTATTATTGTGACTTTACGCTTCTTTATATGTCTTTATTTGCTTAATGCCTTCAAGTATTTAATTCCTTCTTCCACTACAAAACTAACTTGTCTTTTTGTTTCTTTCCCTTATTTCTTTTACTGCTTTCCTTTACTACCTCCCTTTATTACTGTTTTAAATTATTGTAATTATTGCTATATGAACATGCAAATACGTGACAACTTGTTTAAATTATTGCAACTGCATGTTTTCAATATCATATTCCACTCGTGCCAAACAAAATACCATAGCAACGCTTATAATGAGTGGTTGCGCTCTTCCGATATTATCACCCCTAAATCCGGCAAAGGCATATTTGCGGTAAAACCAGTCGATCAACGATGTAGTCGACGGTTTCGCGCCTTTCCCTCTTGAGTTGTCCGCTCAAGGGTACCAGTCTAAAACCCCATAGAAACCCTTTCTATTTAAATTGTGCATGCATCATGGTCAAACCTAGCCGAGTCAGTTATGTTTTCCGCATAATGACTCTTTAAGATCGCCTTGTCCAAAATCCATTGGGTTTCCCTAAAACCCAAAACGGACATCATCACGTTCTGTGCATTTATTTGGAGAACTAGATTGCTTCATGCCATTTATTGATATTAAATAGTCGAGTCTGGTAGGGGTAGGGTCTAACCCTTTTGTTTTGCAGAAAATGAGGCACAAGGTCCCCAATTTCGGTATGATTAGCACACCCCCACTCTTGCTAGACTGGTGGAGGAGTCTTCCAACAAATGACCAAATCAATGAGTGGAAAGAGAGAGCCGCCAAAGCTAGCGAAAAGTTGGAATACCTGGAATACAGTCTGTTGGAATTGGAAGGAAAAGTGAGGAAGAGAGTCACCGACTGCCCGAACTCTGAGGGAAACAAAGGAGAACACCTGGCAAAGGCATTTTTACTGGTGAACCTACGCGAGCTGGAGGATTTGATCAACGAGAGCATTCAACCTGGGGAAAGTCCTTCTGGGACCAAGTAGATAGGAGTTTATTTTCTCTTTACAAATGTAATAAGGCCAATGGCCATTAGTGATTTTTATTTCTTGCATATTTAGTGTCGTTTAGGAATTCGTCTATTTTTTATCAATAAAATGAGGCATTTAGCATTCTAAGTTCTCCAAATCAACTTGTCGCTAGGCCTATCTCAGGAAAAAAAGAGGTCCCCAAATTAGGACACGCTTTACATTCCTGCACTATGTGTTTAAATATTGCAACATCTTTTTATGATCCTCGCTGACTTGTTACCTTTTTGTTTTTACTTTTTGTTTATTTATTCCCCTCCCCAAAGGTTAGTTCGTGAACTCTGGCAACATCATCATATTTTACGAGATCCAGGGGCCCTCCACCTACTCCTCCTCTCAGTCCTGTCAAGCACAAGAACAAAGGGAAAATGGAAGATTTGAACAACGCCAGAAAGGAGAACTCAACTGAACGGGTAGAGGTGACTTATGGTCACGATACTCTGGTCCCCAAGGATGTCCATACCGCTGGAATTTGAAGCGCCACCATCTGCAAAGACGCCCGCGCCAATTGAGGTCGAATTCGTGTCTCCAGTAAAGGCACCTACACCATTCGAAGTTGCAGTTTTACCGCCCAAGGTGCAGGCGCCATTCGGAGTAAAGATAGCCACGCCAATTCCAGTGGCAATGTCAGCCATTACACCATTCCATACAAGGGCTATACCATGGGACTACACAGCCGAGGCAAGAAGGAAAGGCAAGGTTATGTTTAGAGAAGCTATTGTGGCATGGGGTATGACGTGAACTGGTAGAGTTTATACCCCGGAGCATTTGACCGAGTCAAGCAAGCAGGCCTCTAGTCGGCCAACCATCACTAAAACTGGACCCGATGATCTCTGGAGAAAGATACAAGCCAAGGAATACTCGGTCATTGACCAGCTGAACAAAACACCGGCACAGATTTCTATCCTAGCGTTGCTACAAAGTTCCGATGCACATAAAATACCTTGTTGAAGGTGCTGAGTGAGGCATATGTACCAAGCAACATCACCGGAGGAGAGATGGCGAACATGGTAGGGCAGATATTGGAAAGTCACAAGATCACTTTCACGAAGATGAGCTGCCACCAGAAGGGTTGAGTCACAACAAGGCGTTGCACATCGCCGTGCAATGTAAAGATTATTTTATCACCAGAATCCTGATTGATGAAGGGTCCAGTCTCAACATTTGTCCGTTGGTAACACTCAGGACATTGGGAAAAGGGCTGCATGAGATCAAGGATGGGGCCATCAATGTTAAAGCTTTCTCAAAGGTCCACCATTGGGGAAATTAGCTTGTGTTTGCAAATGGGGCCTACTTGGTTCGATGTGGATTTTCAAGTGATAGACGTGCCGGCAACTTACAATTTGTTGTTGGGACGACCATGGATTCATGCCGCGGGGGCCGTAGCATCCACGCTACATCAAGCAGTGAAGTTTGAGTGGAATCACCAGGAGGTGATCATTCACGGCGACGGTAGCAACCCTATATACAGTCGCCAGGCCATCCCAACAATCGGAGGCAGAAGAAATATAGGTGGGGAGACCTATCACCACATCGAGCGAGTCAACGCCATTGACAAGGACAAATGGTGGGACAACAAAATCGAGAGCATATTGAATTGGAGTGGGTACGAACCCGGTAAAGGGCTTGGCAAGAACCTCCAAGGAATCGCTAAGCCCATAAAGCTCAAGAAGCATGGCACCACTTTCGGTCTGGGATATGAGTACACCTGGGAGGAATTCAACAACTGGTCACCACCATGGCGTGGTCCCTACTACCCATTGGAGCAGCCAATACCACGCTTGGATCAAACTTTTCAACCGGCCGAAGTTATCTACGGGTCAGAAGAAGAAGAAGCACTGGCAGTAGTGAGGAATTTATTCCTGGAAGACGATGATATGGATTGTTGTGTCGTTTTCGAGGAGGAGGGAGAGGAAGCCCCTTCCATACTAGCTGTAAGCAGAGGAGCACGCCTCAATAACTGGACTATCAGAACCACCAGAGCCCGGCGAGCCTCGGGGTAGCAAGGCTGAACAAGCATCATGCACTATCTTTTATTTTACTAGTTGACTTTCCTTTCGCATTTTAAATTTTCGCAATAAGATCTTCGAATGTTGAAAATAGATATGGAATTTATCAAAGCATTTCGGTTTCCTTATAAATCTTACTCTTATTTTTTTATCTCATTACTTTATTTATACAACATTACTATTACTTATCTTGACGAACCGATGACTGTGACATGCAACGAGACAACGCAACAAACAGCATAGATTTAGAGGAAGATGATATACCAGAAGAGATTGTTAAAGAAGTTGAGAATTTTGAGAACAGACCTAAGTCCAATTTGGACGAGACTGAGATTGTTATCCAGTTGAGAATCAGTGTTCATTTGTCACCATCAGAAAAGGAAGAATACACAGAATTCCTAAAGGAGTACGAGGACATATTCGCCTGGTCGTACGATGACATGACTGGTCTGAGTACATCTATTGTGGCACACAAACTACCAACTGATCCGACGTGTCCACCGGTAAAGCAGAAGCTCAGAAAGTTTAAGCTTGATATGAGTCTGAAAATAAAGGAAGAAGTCACTAAGCAGGTCAAAGCTAAGGTTCTCAGGGTAGTAGAATATCCAACATGGTTAGCCAATATTGTGCCAATGCCGAAGAAGGATGGGAAGGTCAGATTCTGTGTCGACTACCGGGATCTCAACCGGGCCAGTCCAAAAGACGACTTCCCCTTGCCAAACATACACATCCTGATTGAAAATTGAGCCAAGCACGAGTTGCAATCATTTTTTGATTGTTTCGCCGGGTATCATCAGATCTGGATGGACGAAGAAGATGCTGAGAAAACGGCTTTCATTATGCCATGGGGGATGTAGTGCTACAAAATGATGCCATTCGGGTTAAAGAATGCAGGGGCCAGCTACATGAGGGCCATGACTACCATTTTTCATGATATAATACACAAGGTGATCGAGGTGTACGTAGACGACGTCATCATTAAGTCAAAGAAGTCCACTGATCACATGGAAGATTTGAGGAAATTCTTCAATAGACTGAGAAGGTACAACCTGAAACTGAATCCCGCAAAATTTGCGTTCGGGGTTCCTGCCGGAAAACTACTTGGGTTCATTGTAAGTCGCCGAGGAATAGAACTGGATCCATCAAAGGTCAAAGCTATTCAAGAGTTGCCACCACCAAAGAACAAGAAGGACGTAATGAGTTTCTTGGGGAGACTCAACTACATCAGCCGGTTCATAGCTCAATCTACAGTTATCTGCGAGCCAATCTTTAAGATGTTGAAGAAGGACGCCGCTACCAAATGGACCAATGACTGCCAGAAGGCCATCGACAGAATCAAGGAGTACCTGTCAACACCACCAGTTTTGGTCCCGCCCGAGCCAGGTAAACCTCTATTACTCTACCTCGCACTATTGGGTGGAGTATTCGGTTGTGTTCTGGGGCAACATGACGAAACGGGGAGGAAGGAGCAGGCCATCTATTATCTAAGTAAGAAGTTCACCCCGTACGAAGCCCGGTATTCTCTGTTAGAGCGCACCTGTTGTGATTTGACTTGGGTAGCTCAAAAGTTGAGGCACTAGTTCTGTGCTTATGCCACATATCTCATATCAAGGATGGATCTTTTGAAGTGTATCTTTCAGAAGCCCATGCCTACCGGTAAGCTAGCCAAGTGGCAAATCCTGTTGAGTGAATTTGACATTGTCTGTGTAACTCAGAAAGCGATCAAAGGACAAGCATTGGCAGATCACCTTGCCGAGAATCCCGTGGACGGATAATACGAACCCCTAAAGACGTATTTTCCTGACGAAGAGGTATCATTCATAGGAGAGGATATTGCAGAATCCTATGATGGTTGGAGAATGTTTTTCGACGGAGCAGCAAATTTCAAAGGAGTTGGCATAGGAGCAGTTCTAGTGTCAGAAACCGGTCAGCATTACCCGGTGTCTGCCAAACTCAAGTTCCCGTGCACCGACAACATGACCGAATACGAAGCCTGCATTTTAGGGCTCAAGATGGCCATTGACATGAACATCCAAGAGTTGCTAGTAATTGGAGATTCGGACTTGCTTATACATCAGGTCCGAGAAGAATGGGCGACCAAGAACTCCAAGATACTCCCTTATCTGCATCATGTACAGGAGTTGAGAAAGAGGTTCACAAAGACAGAGTTCCAGCATGTTCCCAGAGTCCAGAATGAGCTTGCCGATGCATTGGCTACCCTATCATCCATGATACAGCATCCAGATAAGAACTTCATTGATCCTATTTCGGTGAAGATCTATGATCAGCCAGCTTACTGTGCTCATGTCGAAGAAGAAGCAGATGGAAAACCTTGGTTTCATGACATCAAGGAATATTTGGCAAAAAGAGAATACCTAGAGGTTGCAAACACCACACAGAAACGCACGCTCCGAATATTGTCTAACAACTTCTTTAACAGCGGAGGAATCCTATATAGGAGGACTCCGGATATGGGATTACTAAGGTGTGTTGATGCGAAAGAAGCATCTAAACTACTAGAAGAAATCCATACTGGGACCTGCGGCCCACATATGAATGGTTTTGTCTTAGCCAAGAAAATACTCCGAGCTGGTTACTTTTGGATGACTATGGAAACAGATTGCATCCAGTACGTCTGGAAATGCCACCGCTGCCAGATACATGCAGACATGATGAAGGTACCTCCAAATGAGCTTAATGCAACAAGCTCACCACAGCCGTTTGCCGCCTGAGGAATGGATGTTATCGGACCAATCGAACCTGCCGCATCAAACAGACACAGGTTTATCCTAGTGGCAATTGATTATTTCACCAAATGGGTTGAAGCAGCATCTTACAGAGCAGTGACCAAGAAAGTCGTGGAAGACAATGTCCGCAACCGCATCATTTGTCGATTCGGGATTCCAGAATCAATCATCACTGATAATGGCTCCAACCTCAATAGTGACTTGATGAGAGCCATATGTTAAACTTTCAAAATCAGACACAAGAATTCTACAGCCTACAGACCTCAGATGAACGGAGCCGTAGAAGTCGCCAATAAGAACATCAAGAAGATACTAAGGAAAATGATAGAGAAGCATAAGCAGTGGCACGAGAAGCTATCATTTTCTTTGCTAGGGTACCGCACTACAGTCCGCACATCAACTGGGGTAACCCCCTATATGCTGGTTTATGGTACAGAAGTAGTCATTCCCGCCGAGGTAGAAATTCCTTCCTTAAGGATCATACAGGAAGCTGAGCTCGATGATGCAGAATGGGTGAAGAGTCGCTACGAGCAGCTAGCCCTTATAGACGAAAAGAGAATGAATGCGGTTTGCCATGGTCAAACCGCATACTTGCAGAAATGGACGGAGAATTTTGGCCAAAGCCGATCAATTCAGACGCAGTCAAGAGATACTACGTGTAACCTTTATGCTTTCCTTGTATGATGTAACATTGAACTACGCCTGACCTGATTCCCGTTTAAGAGGGGATACGTAGGCAGCTATATGGGTTCGATCACAATGCTATAAAATTTTCATTTCCCCCGCTATTGGAAACTGGGGCAGAATTTTGAGGAGGACCCTCAAAATTCCGAAGTGATTTCACCCGTCGCCGCAAGCAGCCATTAGAAGCAGCAGCCCAGTATACTGGGGCAGAAATTTGAGGAGGTCCCTCAAAATTCCATAGCAAGATAGGTTGCAATGTCTTGAACCACGTCACGGTCGTCAGTTCATCTAAAGAAAGATATTCTTAATTATGCATTTATGTTATATTTTTTGCTAAATCATGCATGTCTTTTTCCGAAATCGCTTGTTTAGCAACGCTACCCCAACTATACATACAGTATTACCAAATCAAGATCGCGCAGATCAAGCAGAGCCAACAGGGATACGAATTAACCTCCCCCCTCTATATAACTCACGACTTTTCTTTGGATGCAGGCATTCAAGTTGCAAAATCATCAGAGATACTATACACTCACGAGACAAACATTGTTCAGAAATACAACTCTCAGAATCGTTTCACTTACCCACAGTTGCTATATGCACACAACAGTGTTCCCAGCAGGCAAAATGTCCCCAGCAATCACAATGTCGCAACCTGCTATCAGCTAAGAAAAAATCCATTATCATTTGCCTTTTACTTCCGGCATAAGGCTACCATTCTGCCTTCCGAGACTAAGCTCTGTCTCCATCTGCATTCTTTGCATTGCATAAGGCTACCATTCTGCCTTCCGAGATTAAACTGTGTCTCCATCTGCATTCTTTGCATTGCATAAGGCTACCATTCTGCCTTCGGAGGTTAAGGTCTACCTCCATCTGCATCCTCTGCATTGCATAAGGCTACCATTCTGCCTTCCGAGACTAAGCACTGTCTCCATCTGCATGGCTGAAAGATCGCCACTTTATTTACGTTTGCATGGCTGAAAGATCGCCACTTTATTTACGCTTGCATGGCTGAAAGATCGCCACCTATTGCATTGCATAAGGCTACCATTCTGCCTTCCGAGACTAAGCACTGTCTCCATCTGCATGGCTGAAAGATCGCCACTTTATTTACGCTGCATGGCTGAAAGATCGCCACTTTATTTACGTTTTCATGGCTGAAAGATCGCCATTTTATTTACGCTTGCATGGCTGAAAGATCGCCACCTATTGCATTGCATGGGCTGAAAGATCGCCAAACACTGCATCTCATGGGCTGAAAGATCACCAATCTGTCCGAAGGCATCATTGTTCGGAGGCACCATTTTCATAGCCCGAGAACGCCATGCCATGGCCTGAGGACCCCTTTTAATCTTTTGCATATCATTATTCAAAGGCATCATGGTTCGGAGGCATCATTCTCATAGCCCGAGAGCATCATTTCATGGCCTGCGAATCCTTTATTATACGCTTCATGGCCCAGGACATCATGTTTGAGGATGTCATCCTAACCGTCCAAAGACAGCATTCATGGTCCGACGGGAATTTGCATCATGTTTAAATTTACAATCTATGCCCGTATTTACTTATTTGCAGGTAAACCGGCGAGCAATGGACATCTCGGCAGGAGCAATTCCGCTCCAGTTCCCACAGCCCTATTAGTCCTTAGCCTGAATATTGCGTCCGTTCTTGAAAGGTCTCCATCGGCATACTCCGCCGACGGATCCCGAACTACATATGGCCTGATTCCTGTAAGACCAGGGATATGTAGGCAGCTCAGAAGCCAGGACACGGCCAAACCTCTTCAAGCCGTTTCATCCGGTCAAAATCGGTCATCATATCTTTACCCGACAACTCTTTCATCCTTCCCGGGTAAAGAGGGGCAACGTTGATACCCAATTTTTCCCTGTATTTTTTTAAATATGCAAAATACCCTCAAAATAGCCTGTATAGGCATATATAAGTACATCCCAAGGTTCTATCATTTTTCCTGAATTTTTTAAAAAATTTTAAATCAATTTACTACCCTATTTTATCAAGAAAAACCCAATGATGGTCCCTAAAATTATCATTTTTGGTGATTCATTTATTGGATTCTTATGTTAGTACTTTTAATTTGTTTCCAGAAATTTGTTTATTTTTTTTTATAAATTAAGAGGGAAAAAGAGGCTATTGACTTATAGCCACATTTGGCTTTCTAATTTGGCCTAATTAAACCCAAGCCCCAACCCAAATTAGACCAATCCAATACCCATCCCAATCCAATTATCCTACCCGACCCACCTACCCCATCCAATCTGGACCGTTGATCAATCAGATCAAGGGTCCCCGTTTAACCTACCTAAATTAAACCAAACGACCCCCCAATACCCCTCATTTTTCCCTCACTCGTCTCTTTCTCTCTAACTTCTGGTTCTCTCTAGAACCATCCCCACCCCCTCCTCTCCGATGAATTCTGTTAATCTTCTCCGGTCACCCTCTAACCTAGATCTATGGTGGTTTCACCACCCACCAAGCCACCTATGGCTCCTCACGTTTGGTTGACTGAAGCTCCATGACTCGACCATGAAGGGTTATGTCAAGACCTCTGTTGATTCGAGTTCCACGGCCATCTTCGGTCCCGTTCCGGCAAGCTATGTCTATTTCGAAGCCTGGTCTTGACTCCTTTTGCTTAGATCCAAGCCTTTCTCATCGTTTGGGTTCCTCTGAAAACCTAGTTTTGAGGTTTTTCTAATCACTTTAGATCTGTTCCATATCCATGCTTTCCTTAAGATTTTAAACGATTTTCCTAGCTTTTCTTTCAAAAACTACTTTCAAAACCATTTCTTTTCCGATCTAGGGTTTTTCTGAAAGTATTTAAATGTTTCTCTAACTTTTTTTTTGTGTGTATTTGCCTCTATTGTGTTCTTGTATTTTTTCTTCTACCATGTTCTTGTATGCTTCTTCTACGGTGTTCTTGTATGCTCCTTCTACTGTATTTCTTATACTGTGTTCTTGCATGCTTTTTCTACTGTATTTTCCTCTACTGTATTCTTGTGTGTTTCTCCTACTGTATCTTCCTTTACTATGTTCTTAAGTGTTTCTTATTAAGTTTCACATACTGAGTTCTGGTTAAGCTTCTTCTAAAAACGTCTTAATATGCTTCTCCTACTATTCTATTCAATTTTCCCATTATGTTTCAAATTAGTTTCTTCTACTCTGTTTCCTTTGAGCTCTTCTACTGTGTTCTGCATGTTACTTTTCTATCATGATTCTCATGAGTTTCTGTTGTTGAAAGAAACGTGTTAGAAGTTTCAGTTCTTTTCTGAGACCTCTGAACCTGTTTCGATTTAATTACTTGCCCTCTCATCTTTGCACTCGATTAATGGTGGAAACCCTAGAATTTGGGGGTTCTTCCAAGTTTGGCTATGTGATTTGCCTGAGCTAGGGTTTTATTTCAAAACCCCCAACTCTTCAGACCAATTTCGAGTCTCTGAACTGAGTTGGGACATCCTTGTCTTTCATACGACTCTGACTTTTGCTAAACTCTCCTAACTCTACACTGGATTCTTCTATTGATTTTACAATGACACGACATCTTCTTTCATGCTTGACATGTTTGTATGCTCTTTATATGTGATGAACTTCCCTCTAAAATGGCTTTCGAATTTGTGATTAGTTCAGACTCCCTTCTGAATAGGTCTGATTGATTTTCTTTCCTTGTTTGCTGATTTTCCCTGTGACTCAACTTAAGTTAAAAACCTTTCTCAGCTTTTCTGACTTGGTTCATTTATACAAAATCTCTGACCTCTGATTTACTGGCTACTAATTGATTTTCTTACCTTAATTGTACAACCGCGTATTTCAAAATTCTGTACTTAAATAAAACTTCTATGTATTTACCCCTAATTGCCTACTTTGCACAAAGTGCTTATTTAATTTCTTTCCTCAAATAGTTTTTACCCGTTTCTGAATTCCTTAATTAAGGGAAGTCTTGTGTGATTGATTCTTAATTGATATTCAGTTCCTTAACTGCTTTCTTGCCTTATTTCTGCCTGATTTTCACACTATAAAGGCACGACCCTTTCACAAACTCAACAGATTTCACAATCCTTCTGAACTCATACTCACACACAATAGTGTTCTCTCTTCTTGTCTGCACTGTGGCCTGTTTACAAGACCTACTGCTTTTCTCTATTTGTTTCTTTGAAACTGGTATGTCCTGATTTAAGCTTCAGCATCACAACAATGTGTTTATTTACAGCTTGTGTATCCATGTCTACTTACTGTTCCTGTAGAGTTCAATATTTAAATTAGCATGCTGATTCCTTTCTGCCTGTTTCTCTTATGAATGCCTATTCCCTACCCCCTTATGTGTTTGAGCTATGGTTTAAGACATGGCAATATGTAAGTTATTGTCCATGAATTAAACTTGATCCTTTGGGATCCCAGCCTCTAAACAATGTGTTCTAACAGGCTTATGGGTATGCTAGCACTCCCTATTGCTGGGTATGCCCACAGCCTGCTCTTGCTTCTTTCAACTTCCCTATTTCCCCTGCACCCCTATGTGTATTTATTTGTAACTGTTTCCCTTTCCCTTTCCCCCTTTCAGCACTCTATTTTTGCACTTGCACTCTCTCTTAGTCCCTAAGTTCTGACCTCCTCTCGTGAGCCTTGCCTTGGGACCTTGAGTTCCCTCTGAACTTGGATACTTGAGGGCTGGCCCTTCCACTGCACTATGTCTTAATCTGGTGATACATTTGGGTGTGAGCACTGCGCGGAGTCCATATGAGACTTTTAGGGAACTCTGACACGTCCAAATACGAGAAAGGCTTTGGATCATGATCTCATTAGAGTTGGTTTACTTCATATTTCAGACAGGAAGTCTAAATCAGGCTCTCCTTGGTTGTACTTTTAGTTTCTGATGTATTCTTTTATTTTTCTGGGCTGTAATAATTTGTAATAAACTCTTGGGGATGGCTAGTGAAAAAGGGAGGGATAACTATGTATGCAAAGGGTAGATATCCTGCCTATAGGTACTTTCTGAATTTCTGCACTCTCATATAGATATCCTGTCTATAGGTACTTTCTGAATTTCTGCACTCTCATATAGATATCCTGCCTATAGGTTATTTCTGAATTTCTGCATTCTCTCATATAGATACCATGTCTGTAGGAATTCTGCATTTCTCTCACATAGATACCATGTCTGTAATTACCGGAAAATCTGAATTCTGCATATAGAAAATACGCCTATAGGTCTTTCTGAATCTCGCATATCCATTCTTCATTAGGTAATCATGTTTATAGGTCTTAATCAATCAACTGCAATTAGATATCATGTTCATAGGCTCAGCATCTAGATATCATGTCCATAAGGTTTCTGCATTTCCCCATGTCTATAAAAAGGTTTAAAATCAACAACGCATAGAAAGCATGTCTATAGGAGCATTTAATCAAGTCTGAATCGCTTCACTCGCTTATAAGTCTAAAACCAGTAATAATGACGTACCATCAGTTGCAGAACTTATGATCTCTCGCTAAAACTTGCCTTTCTTTAATAACTGACAACTTTTCTCAAATCAGTATGTATTCAGTTTACTTCATTGTTTCTGAAATCAGTAGATATCATGCCTATAGGACCCTCGTCCAACACTTAGGCAAACCATAGGGTAAATTTTATAAACTGAATCAGATTTTTATTAGCTACAACCAGCAGGCAGGCCTGATTCGGGCTTCTTATCTGAACTATGTAACAAATCAGTCTGCCTCAACCTTTAAGTTTTGATCAGATCCTAAAGAGTATGTGCAAGACATGCTAAATTAAGTGTTTCTCTGTCAAAGGAGGTATATTTGAGCCTTTTACTTGTTATGCACTTCCCCCAACTTGCTATACGTGTTTTTGTATGTCGCCTTAGAGTTTTGCCTTTGAAACTATAAACAGCCTAATATCCCTTCCCTTTAGGATTAGTAGTCCTAAATTCCTCCGGGACTGATAGGATTGGGGCGGGTAATAGCATGCAATAAGTAAACGAGACCATTCCGCGCTTTAATACCCTAACGGGGTGGGAAAGGGTAGATATGGATATGATGACCACGCGATAACATCACGTGTAGCCCCTCACTGAGGAGTGATTACCGGATGTTGTGTGGGGTGATCCATATTATTTATAAACTTAGGACCCCCCTCCCTTCGTTTCTTTGTTTCTTTGCTTCTTCTCCAATTTCAAATTATTTCTTTAAGAAAATCAGCTTTCTTTTGGTTCTTTCTAACTTTGTTTATTTGTAAGCATTATGTGAAAATCCCCTCTCACTTGAAGTCTTTATTTGCCTATGTGTTATTTGCGCTTAAGTTCACAACGATAGTTTGGCCGGGAACCACACTAGTGGATCCTGAGGGGTGCCTAACACCTTCCCCTTGGGATAATTTCAAGCCCTTACCCAATCTCTGGTTATTCAAATCAAACCCTTCTTAGTGTCCTAATGCACTTTAATCATTAGGTGGCGACTCTTCAAATCAAACCCAATTCCCCAAAAGGGAACGAGTTGTCCTCCCAAATGTCATAAACCCGATTTCGCGAGAAAAAGGGGGCGCGACACCGGGCAATCATGGGCACCCAGAGCGACGTAGGTGGTTTTCTGCTGCTTTTACAGGTGACAACATATTCGAATACTCTGTTCATTACTTCCAATTCTATCTAGTCAAAATTTTTCTTAAACTTTACGTCAACCTTGTATGTTAGGTTTGGGCCTGTGAGCGGTTCCTGCCGTTGCAACCACCTCTACCACCATTACCTCCGGATGTAGAACCTCCATTTCTCCCTCTAGCTACGAGGTGGGTTCTCCGGCGTGGAAATTACCGAGCCATTGATGCTCATCGTAATCTCCCCCTTGCAAGGATGTGTTGGACATGCTGGAGGGAGCACAGGTAAATGTGTGCATGGCTAGAGGCGCAGGTCCATACTTGGGAGGGGCGAGAGGACCTGATTCCGCCCCCACCTTCACAGATCCAGGCGGAGACAATTCAGATGTATACGTCCTGGTACCGCCGCGTTACCCAACTTTTTATTGGGAACCCCATTCATCAAGCTGTCGGTCGGTACACACCATACGTCGGGAGGCACTAGGCACTGTTATGTTATTTGGTATTCTTACTTATAACTGTGATATAGCGTTCTGTAATTAATATTTTAAATGTTGTGCAGGCTATTGGTCATCATTTATTCTACCAGTTGGGACTGCAGATGCAGCAGCATGCCGGCGATCCTACGGTCGCTGAATATGGCCGGCAGGTGACAGAGTTGGCTCTCCGGCCACAGCAGCGAGCCAGACTGGGCGAGCGCTTAGATCACGACCCTGATTATATGGCGCCAGAGCACCACCAACGGGGTAGGCCTGTCGCACGCCCGAGGGGACAGGGACGAGGCAGGGTTGTCCCACAAGGCGGGGGTGCCCTATGAGGCAAGGGTGCCCCACGGGGTCGTGGGGGCCGGCGAGGAGGTGGTCCACAACAAGGGGACGTTGAGGCACCTGATGAGGATCTTGGAGCTGATCAGCCGGGTTACATCCCTCAGCAAGACGAGCCTCCCAGCAGCATGCCGTCGTACAACCTTCAGCTGGAGCTGCCAGCATCGCAGGTGACCCCGTCAGATCCATTATTGATCACGGGCACGAGCTTCACCGCAGATATAGAGCAGTTCTTTTCAGGCCCATCGACCGCAGCTGAGAATCGGCCGACCCGAGATGTGGATGGTGGGCGCAGGTTGAGTTTTGGCTCAGCGTCGTCGGGTGCGGCGGATCTATCACAGGCGCAGGTATGTTTGTATTACTATTAAATTTTAATTTATTTTTTTTCTTTATGATTTTCCATAAATTAATTTTTAATTTTCTTATTAAGGCTTCATCCCAGCCCATCACGGAGGCCCCTTTATGCGATGCTGAGGACACCACGGATGCTTATATTCAGGAGCCCGACGAGACCATGGTAAGAAAAAATGTCTTTGACTTAACACGTACATTACTAATATACATTTTCATATACTAAGCTTACTAATTATTTTGTAGGTTGCTGACGGACTGACGGCCCCTTCTACCGATCCTGCCAACCCTACTGACGATCATGCTGCAACGCATCCTCATATAAAGAGGCGACGTGATGAGGATAATCCTGATAGTGTACCCGGGCGCTAGGGGATGCGCCTCAGGCCAGCGGCTGCATTGAAGCACACAGGCTGTGAGACACATTGATTTTTTTTTTGTATTTTATATAAATAATACATTATGTAAATAATAACAACAATTTTATTATGCTTACATAGTACCCCGTTTCTTCTTTATTTTAACACTACAACACAAACATAGCAAACTTAACATAACTTAAATTCAGTACAACTAATGAAAACACATGTCACGGGAAACATAAAGATACACTACTACGCTCAACACGTACATGTCATTGTTTAGTCACGACCGCCTAGTATTCTCTGCTCCGACCACTTAAATTTGTCTTCCAGCTTATTTTTTTCTTCTTCCACCTCTTTGAGTTTCTCCTTCAACTGCGCAACTTCTCGTGTGGATTGTCGCTCTCTTTCCCACTGCTTCAAAAACAAACAATGAAGATACTGCAACTTTTGTTTGTAGTATTCCTGCTGACAGGGTTCATCAATCCATACCTCAAAATTGCAAACAGGTTCGTCGGGAGCCCTATAAAACTTGTTCATACACGCCCAGTAGCGGCGTCCAGCTTCACCATCATCCCAACAGTCTTGCATCATGCATTTTTTGCTGCACTCGCACCTTGGCACATAAAGGGGTTCAGACATTTGTTAAAGCGTAAAGAAAAACCTTGCTTTTATGGAAATATTTGTTGTTGGTTGTTGTTAAGCGCAGAAAATAACTAGAATGCGCCCGTTATTTATAGGCAAGACAACACACAAAACGTAGTATTGTACCGCACTATACATATTCAATTTTTCTAAAAGGAAACAGATTTTTTGCAGTCGGTCAGCTTTTCAGACCGACAAGACAACACACAAAACGTAGTATTGTACCGCGCTATACATATTCACTTTTTCTGAAACGACAGAACTTTTTTGCAGTCGGTCAGCTTTTCAGACCGACAAGACAACACACAAAACGTAGTATTGTACCGCGCTATACATATTCACTTTTTCTGAAACGAAACATATTTTTCGCAGTCCATCAGCTTTTCAGACCGACAAGACAACACACAAAACGTAGTATTGTACCGCGCTATACATATTCACCATTTTTGAAACGAAACAGCTTTTTCGCAGTTCGTCAGCTTTTCAGACCGACAAGACAACACACAAAACGTAGTATTGTACCGCGCTATACATATTCACTTTTTCTGAAACGAAATAGCTTTTTCGTAGTCGGTCAGCTTTTCAGACCGACAAGACAACACACAAAACGTAGTATTTAACTGCGCTATACATATTAGTTTTTATGAAACGAAACAGCATTGTCTTGATTTATCCTTTATTATCTTTTATTTTCATGTATGATGCTTTAGTTATGGTTGTTGTGCTTTTATCTCTTCGAATATTATGTTATAAAATGTCAATCTTCAGATTGGTCTTCTTTACTAACACCAATAAGTTGAATGTTGGAACTATCATATCATCATCCCAATTCAAAAGGTCATGTTAAAAAAATAAGATGTAACAAGACTGTGGAACATAATTTTATTTGATAGATATTGCAACATAAACAAGTACAGACACTTATTACAAAAAACATTACGAAAACAAAACACTAGGTGTATCGTTGATAGTTGGGTACATTAGACGAACTTGCATCAGGAGCTGGATTACCACCGCCACCCGGACCAGCTGAAGGACATTTACGACGGTCGTGTCCTGTTTGCGAGCATACGCCACATTTACGAGCATAAACGGTATCACCAACATCCATTTGGTTCCGTATACGCGTTCTCTTTTGCACTTGCAGCTTGCGCAAATAGTCCTTGTTACACAGCATTTTAAATGATTCCGGTGGCCAATAATTCTCAGCACCCAATGGCTGCAACGGCCCACTATATGTGTTTATGTATGCAGCAACACTATATTGCCTATCAACATAGTTGGTTGCCCCTAAACCAACTTGTTGAAAGAACTTCATGGCATGTGCGCACGGCATGCGGTAGATGGTCCATTTCCCACATGAACATAACCTGCTGGCTTCATTCGCGGTTTGTAGATTATTCCCCCGGTGTCCGCGAATAGCGGTGCGAACTTCAAAAATACCCCGGTCGTGATCATACTGTAAAAATGAACAATGTGCTCGCCTCCTGTATTTCTCAAATCTTCTCATCGGTATTGGCATAAATTGAACACCCTTGTCCATCAATTCCGATGCAGCTCTATGCCTTTCAACAAACCTCTCCGCAATCTGTTTGAATGTCATCAGGACCATGGCAGTGACAGGCAATCCACGTGCAGACTTCAATAAGCTGTTGAATGACTTCGACACATTTGTAGTCAGGGCTCCCCATCGTCTGCCACCATCAGCATGCAATGTCCATTTGTGAAGCTCATGTCCCATCAGCCAAGTATAGGCTCTTTCGTCTAATTGCCGGATCGCTTCCATGCGCCTCGTGAATTTGCACTGCTGGTGCTCAGTTGCAGCCATCCACATTAAATCATGCAAGGCCTTGTCGGGATATTTCTTCTGGAAATTGGCCTTCAGGTGCCTCACACAGTAACGGTGGTATGCATAGGGTTCCTGCCATTCAGGCAAATGCCGTACAGAACTTAAAATACCACCATGCCGATCAGATATTAGACAAATACCTGAACGTTGTTTGACAACGTGCTTCTTCAAGTGGTTCAAAAAAAGCGTCCACGTCTCTTCGCTTTCATTGGCACAAATGGCAAAAGCTAGTGGAAATATTTGTCCGTTGGCATCTACTGCAACTGCGATCAAAAGCTTAATATCATACTTTCCATAGACATGAGTACTATCTATGGAAATTACCGGACGACAATGCACAAAACCATCAATTGTTGGTTTGAATGACCAGAACACATAGTTGAAAATATATTTCGGTATTCTCGGACTCCGCTCATGCCTCCATTTGACAACAGTCCCGGGGTTAAAGTGTTTCAGTGCGGCCATGTACCTGGGTAGAGATGAAAATGACTTATCCCAGTCACCATAAATAATTTCAAATGCACGTTTGCGCCCGAGATATGCCTTTCTTTTGGTTATAGTACACCCATATTCCTGGTGGACGACTGTAATACACTCTTTGATCTTGAACCTAATGTACACTTCCAAGCATGGAATCAAGACAAGAGAAATCAAGTCTATATCCAAGTTGAAGTGATTCTCATTGAATGTGTCCATTTCACATCTGTGGGTGCTAATATATTTACCCACATTCCACAACCCTAATTTCTTCTTGCTCGCACGCAACATCCAGTTACAACCCATAAAGTCTCTACGGCATACAGCCTTGTATACCTCCGGAGTTGACTCCCTTACCGTCATCTCACGGCACTCTCTTACGCTGTAGATTTTTACAGCCTTGATTAGGCAAGCTTTATCGGGAAATACATGCCCTTTGCCAGCACCGTTGGTCTAGAATCATCCCACATTGCTGATCGAACTTCGTCAAGATCCCTTGTGAGGGCATCCACATCTGGCATACTTGGCAAATTATCAAGGTAGGGAATATTTCGCTCATGAAACGGCACGTGGGACTCGTACACTCTTGGTCTAACGGGAGGTGGATGAGCATGCTCCCTCGTCAGCTCAGGTTTGACATTCACTTCCTCCTCCTCATCACCCTCGTCAGGGAAGGGTGTGTCATCTCCAGACTCATCGGCATTGTTGTCATAATCACTATTATCTTCCTGACTCTGCGCATCTGCCAAATCATGAGTAAATACGTCGTCTACGGGCAACTGAGTGAGGTCAGGACCATCAAGTTGCTCGTTTTCACTGCACAAAAAGAACAAAATGATAAGCTACTCAAATTGATAAATACTTTACATATAGCTATATCACTTCACTTACAAGTCGTACTGTGTTAACATTCCATGTTGGATATTTTCTTGTTGGTGATGACTCCCGGATGGACCACCATGATCCAACACGCCAGAACTACGCATATTCTAACTAGGAGTGGGGTCATAACCTGTAAAATTCATATCCGGACGGTACCCCCTGTGGAAAATATGAGTGTTAATACAAATCCAATTCAAAAAAAATAAACATCGTAATAGAAAGGGAAATTGAAGTTTACCAGTCGTCTTGTGGATTGTGTAAATTAGGAGAGAAATTATTTTCTCGCTGCTCATTCGCCGGTGGTGATAAGTTTAAATCAAGGCAAACTCTTTCATCCGGAATCTGTCCGGCAAAAACTGCTCCAGAATAACCACCAATGACTGGGGGTTATCCCTACTATGCGCAACCTCATTATTGGGAACGTCTTCAACCTTGACGTACATTTCCAATAATTTTATCACAATAAATTCCCTGTATTCATCCGGAATCCGCAAAAAAACTCTAAGAGTTTCATCATCTTCGATGTTAAACTCAGAATAACAAGCAAACCCCTACGGATTCACAGAATACGGAAATCTACCGGTTACTTTAAGGTTCACCGAACGTTTCCTCACACTCATTTTTTTACGTAACAATGATACCAATTTATCGTACTCCATTGTAAGCGGCAATTCAATATGACACTGTAGAGATGAACTATACCTCACAGAGTTATTCTCCGTTACAACCTTCCCCCCCCCCCCTCCCCCCAATATAATGGAACCCTTATTTCTGGCTCTTCAGACATTATAAAAAATGCTTGATAACAAGAAGAAAAGTTTGAACGGAAGTTAGAATATTTTCTGAATAGATTTTCATAGAATCCTAATGCCGTTAAATAAGGCAATGCGTAGCTCGGGGGGCTAAATTTTTTGACGTATAGCGCGGTATTACACCGCGTTATACCCATTTGAATTATTGTTGTGTCAATTAACCGCATGAAACTTATTGGTGGGCCCACAAACAGGTATAGCACGGTATAATACCGCGCTATATATATTTGAATTATAGTTATATCAGTTATATGCAGGAGACTAATTGGTGGCCCACAAACAGGTATAACATGGTATAATAACGCGCTATATATGACACTGTATTATACCGCGCTATGTATAACGCGTTATTATACCGCGCTATACTTTAACAACAGAAACACCATTAAACTACAACGCGGTATAATATTGCGTTATATATACAAAAGTAACTGTTTTTTAGGCAGTAGAAACGTATTTTGAGTCCAAAAAGTTGGCATTTAGGTTTCGGGCGTGTCGGATGAGTGTGAGGAGAGCTTTTAGAAGATCAAAATTGCCTTGACCACAGCTCCAGTTCTAGTTTTGCCTTCAGCTTCAGGCTCTTATACAATGTATTGTGATGCTTCTCGGATCGGTATTGGGTGTGTCTTGATGCAGGAGGGTAGGGTGATTGCATATGCTTTGCATCAGTTGAAGCCCCATGAGAAGAACTACCCTATCAATGATTTGGAGTTGGCTGCCATTGTTCATGCATTGAAGTTTTGGAGGCACTATCTCTACGGTGTGTCTAGTGAGGTGTTTATGGATCATCAGAGTCTCCAGCACTTGTTCAAGCAAAAGGATCTAAATTTGAGGTTGTGGAGATGGTTGGAGCTGCTAAAGGACTATGATATTACTATTCTGTACCATCCGGGGAAGGCCAATATGGTGGTCGATGCCTTGAGTAGGAAGGCAATGAGTATGGGTAGCCTTGCATTCATTCCTGTTGGTGAGAGACCTCTTGCAGTTGATGTTCAGGCCTTGGCTAAACAGTTCGTGAGATTAGATGTTTCGGAGCCCAGTCGGGTTCTAGCTTCTGTGGTTTCTCGATCTTCCTTATTTGATCGCATTAGAGAGCGCCAGTATAATGATCCTCATTTGCTTGTACTCAAGGACAAGGTTCAGTATGGTGAAGATGTATCAGGACTTGAGGCAGCACTATTGGTGGAGGAGGATGAAGAAGGATATAGTAGGGTTTGTAGCTCGGTGCCTTAACTGTCAGGAGGTGAAGTATGAGCATCAAAGACCGGGTGGATTGCTTCAGAGGCTAGAGATTCCAGAGGGGAAATGGGAGCGAATCACCATGGATTTTTTATTTGGGCTCCCATGAACTTCGAGAAAGTTCGATGCTATTTGGGTGATAATGGATCGACTGACCAAGTCCGCGCACTTCATTCTAGTTGGGACTACTTATTCTTCGTAGTGGTTGGCGGAGATTTACATCCAAGAGATTATTCGCCTTCACGGTGTGCCAGTGTCCATCATTACAAATCGGGGCATGCAGTTTATATCACAGTTCTGGAGGGCAGTACAACGAGAGTTGGGCACTCAGGTTGAGTTGAGTATAGCATTTCACCCTCAAACGGACAGACAGTCCGAGCGCACTATTCAAATATATTAGAGGATATACTACACGCTTGCGTCATTGATTTTGGGGGTTCTTGGGATCAGTTTCTACCACTCGTGGAGGTTGCCTACAATAACAGCTATCAATTGAGCATTTAGATGGTTCCTTATGAGGCTTTGTATGGGAGACGGTGTTGATGTCCAGTGGGTTGGTTTGAGCCGGGCAAAGAGAGACTATTGGGTACCGACTTGGTATAGAATGCTTTTGACAAGGTTAAATTGATTCAGGAGCGGCTTTGCACGGCGCTGTCTAGACAGGAGAGCTATGCCGATAGGAAGGTCTGTGATGTTGCTTACATGGTTGGGGAGAAGATTCTGCTGAAGGTTTCACCCATGAAGGGTGTTATGAGGTTCGGGAAGAAGGGCAAGTTGAGCCCTCGGTATATCAGGCCGTTTGAGGTACTACAGAGGATTGGAGAGGTGGCTTACAAGCTTGGCTTGTCGCCTAGTTTGTCGAGTGTGCATCCAGTACTTCATGTTTCTATGCTTCGGAAGTATGTCGGCGATTCGACCCATGTTTTGGATTTCAGCACGATTCAGTTGGATGGTAATTTGACTTATGATGTGGAGTCGGTGGCCATTTTGGATTGGCAGGTTCGAAAGTTGAGGTCAAAGGATATAGCTTTAGTGAAGGTGCAGTAGAGACATTAGCCAGTTGAAGAGGCTACTTGGGAGACTAAGCGAGAGATGCGGAGCAGATATCGATACCTATTTGAGACTCTAGGTACGTTTTTACACCCGTTCGAGGATGAACATTTGTTTAAGAGGGGGAGGATGTAACGACCCGATCGTTCGTTTCAAGAGTTGTAGCCCTATTCCCCCATTTACTGCTCATTTTGTACTTTATAGCTTTATGCGACTTGCCGGTTTAGTCGGTTCGGGTTCGGAGAGATTTCAGAATAAATTGAGACACTTAGTCTCAAGGTTGGAAGTTTAAGTTGAAATGGTTGAACAGATGTTGACTTATGTGTAAACGAATCTGGAATGGAGTTTTGATGGTTCCGTTAGCTCCGTCGGGTGATTTGAGACTTAGGAGCGTGTTCGGATTGTGATTTGAAGGTCCGTAGTGGAATTAGGCTTGAAATAGCAAAAGTTGGGAAGTTTGACTGGGAGTGGACTTTTTTTATATCAGGTCGGATGTAGGTCCGTGGTATTATTTGTGCTCTGTGTGCAAAATTTAGGGTCAATCGGGTATAATTTGATAGGTCTCGGCATCATTGGTAGAAATTGGAAGTTCAAAGTTCATTAGACTTGAATCTATGCGCGATTTGTGTTTTTGATGTTGTTTGAGGTGATTTGAGGGCTCGAATAAGTTTGTATCGTGTTTTAGGACTTGTTGGTATGTTTGGTTGAGGTCCCGAGGGCCTCGGGTTGATTTGGAATGGTTAACGAATCGAAATTGGAAGGTAGTGCATTACTGACGCAGGAGTTCTTTTGGTGTGATCGCACCTGCGAGGGAATGGCTGCAGGTGCGATCCCGCAGATGTGGCTGGATTTACGTAGGTGCAGAGATGGGCTGGCCTGGGTAGGGTGCAGGTGCGAGGGGTTGACCGCATCTGTGAGCCCGCAGGTGCGAGTAAGACTCCGCAGATGTGGAGTTGAGAGAGGGGTCTGATTTTGCAGAAGCGGAAAGAAGGCCACATAAGCGCCTCCAGAGTCTGTACACACCCCTAGTGAGCGTAGGTACCTATTGAGTATGAATGTTGAGTGCCGAGTGCTGAGCTATTGAGAAAGACTGAGTGACTGTTGCTCTGAGAGGATACTCTTAATTTCATTATTGTTGCACTTAGCTGTCATATATCACTGTCTTGAAGTTTTCCGAAAGATATTATATTCTGTTTTACTTGAACATGACATGAGGTAACTGATTTGACCTAAATTGTCAAACTTGAAAGCATGCCTACTTCCCTATGCTGAAATAACTGAAATTGAACTATAATTGCAGAGTTCGTCACTACTTTCAGTTCTTTATTTAGTCTTGTTACTTACTGAGTTGGTTGTACTCACGCTACACCCTGCACTTCGTGTGCAGATCCAGGTGTTTCCGCACACGGTGGGTGTTGAGTTCATCGCACAGTTGATCTTTCGGGAGATTGAAAGGTAGCTGCCCGATGCTTCGCAGACCTTGTTTGTCCTTCCCTATCTTTTCCGCTAATTGTATTTAGTTTCGGACTATATTGCATAGTATTTCCCAGACTTGTGATATTTAGATGCTTATGTTCTCAGTGACACCCCGATGTTGGGAGTTTCCGCGTTGTGTTTTGGATTTTCTATCTTGTTCATGAGAATTTTTACTATTTAAACTTTCTTTAAATCCATTTTCTGTTAAAAGTGTTGGTGTTAATTCGTAAATGTCGGCTTTCTTAGTACCACGTTTGACGCCATAACGAATGTTTAGGATTTGGGTCGTGACATTTGAAGTGCAGTATAGTGAGAGTTGGGTACCCCGGTTGAGTTAAGTATAGCATTTCACCCTCAGACGGACGGACAGTTTGAGCATGCTATTCAGATATTGGAGGACATGCTACGCGCTTGTGTCATTGATTTTGGGGGTTCTTGGGATCAGTTCCTGCCGCTCGCGGAGTTTTCCTACAACAACAGCTACCAGCCGAGCATTCAGATGGCTCTATATGAGGCTTTGTATGGGAGACGGTGTCAATCTCCGGTGGGTTGGTTTGAGCCGGGTGAGACTAGGCTATTGGGTTGACTTGGTTAAGGATGCTTTGGACAAGGTCAAATTGATTCAGGATCGACTTCGCACGGCGCAGTCTAGATAGAAGAGTTACTTCGATAGGAAGGTTCGTGATGTTTCTTACATGGTTGGGGAGAATGTTCTGCTCAAGGTTTCACCCATGAAGGGTGTTATGAGGTTTGGGAAGAAGGGCAAGTTGAGCCCTCGGTATATTGGGCCGTTTGAGGTGCTTCAGAAGATTGGAGAGGTGGCTTACAAGCTTGCCTTTCCACCTAGTTTGTCGAGTGTACATCCAGTGTTTCATGTTTCTATGCTCTGAAAGTATGTCGGCGATCCGTATCATCTTTTGGATTTTGGCACGGTTCAGTTAGATGGTGATTTGACTTGTAATGTGGAGCCGGTGGCCATTTTGGGCTGGCAGGTTCGAAAGTTGAGGTCAAAGGATATAGCTTTAGTGAAGGTGCAGTGGAGAGGTCATCCAGTTGAGGAGGCTACTTAGGAGACCAAGCGGGAGATGCGGAGCAGATATCCACACCTATATGAGACTCCAGGTACGTTTCTAGACTCGTTCGAGGACGAACGTTGTTTTTAGAGGGGCAGGATATAACGACCTAGCCGATGAGTTTTAGCCCTGTTCCCCCATTTACTGCTCATTTTATGCTTTATAGTTGTTATATGACTTACCGGGGTAGTTGGTTCGGGTCCGGAGAGGTTTTGGAATGAATTGAGACACTTAGTCTCAAGGGTGAAAGCTTAAGTTGAAAAGGTTGACCGGATGTTGACTTATGTGAAAATGACTCCGGATTGGAGTTCTGATGGTTCCGTTAGCTCCATTGGGTGATTTTGGACTTAGGAGCGTGTCCGGATTGTGATTTGGAGGTCTATAGTTGAATTAGGCTTGAAATGGCAAAAAGTCGAAAATTTGGAAGTTTGATTGAGAGTGGATTTTGTAGTTACTGGGCTCGAATTGGGGTTCCGGGAGTTGGAGTAGGTCCGTGGTGTCATTTGTGACTTGTGTGAAAAATTTGAGGTCAATCGGACGTGATTTGTTAGGTTTCAGCGTCGTTTGTAGAAGTTGGAATTCCTTAGTTTCAATAGGCTTGAATTGGGGTGCGATTCGTGTTTTTGATGTTGTTTGATGTTATTTGAGGGATCGACTAAGTTCGTACAGGTTTTAGGACTTGTTGGTATGTTTGGTTGAGGTCCCGGGGGCCTGAGGTGAGTTTCGAATGGTTAACGGATCAATTTTGGACTTGGTGTTATAGCTGCAGATTTTCTGGTGCACTGATCTCGTTTCCTTATACGCGATCGCTTGGGAAGGTCCGCCGATCACGTAGGCTAATTGGAGCAGCTGTGGTGTTTGTTCTATGTGATCGCCAGTTATGGCACGTGATCGCGTAGGCTGTGGGAAACAGTGCATCGCGAACGCATGGTCTAGGCCGTGTTCGCGAAGAAGAGGTGAGTCAGCTGGGGTTCACGCGCGTTCTGCTATCCGAACGTGTGAGCCATCCGCGATTGCATAGGACTTGATAGCCTATGCTTCGCACTCGCGTGTGTGTTTGTGCGGTCGCCGTAGGCTTTAATTTTTGGCAGTTAGGTTGTGCTTCGCGATCGCGTGGATATTTCGGCGATCGCGATTAAGGATCACTGGGCAGAACTTAAATATTTCAAAAACGAGGGTTTGGGTTCATAACACAAATTTGATTTTGGGAGCTCGGTGGGAGGCGATTCTTGGAGAGATTTTCACGTGGGTGATTGAGGGTAAGTGATTCTTACCTAGTTTTGGTTAATTTCTATGTTTATGCCTTTGATTTCATCATTAAATTAGTGATTTGGAGTAGAAAATTGGGGGAAAATGGAGGAAAGTTCTTGGGCCAAATTTTGAGGTTTTGATCGAGATTTTGTTATCGGATTTGAGTAATTTTGGTATGGTTGGACTCGTAGTTGAATGGGTGTTTGGATTTTGCGACTTTTATCTGATTCCGAGACATGGACCCTGGAGCCGACTTCTGAGTTGGCTTTTTGACTTTTGATTAAGAGCATAGTAATTTCTTATGAAATTGATTCCTTTAGCCTGTGTTTATTGTATCGAACTATTTGTGGCATTTGGAGGCTGTTTCGCGAGGCAAAGACTTGTTGGAGTAGAGTTTCGCACAGTTTGAGGTAAGTAATACCTCTAAATTTGGTTATGAGGGTATGAAACCCCGAATTACGTATTGTGTGATAGATGTTTAGGTGACGCACATGCTAAGTGGCGGGCGTGAGGGCGCACATTATAGAAGTTGTGATTTATTCATTACCCTAGGGCTACGTAGCCATTTTATTGAAATATTCTTGCTGTATTCTATGTGTTGGAACACTTGAGCTGTGATTCATGCTAGGAACATGTTTAGGCTATATGATGGTACTGTTGGGACCCATAGTGGTCGTTCCTTGCTGTTGACTTATTGATTAAACTAAAATTTTGTACTTAGTCATACTTATTCATTGCATATCATATCTCAGTCTCTATTGCTATTTATTGATACATCATATCATCATCTTGCGCTAGTTTCATGACATTGTGAGCCCGAGAGACTGGAGTGATTGATGACTGAGTGAGGCCCAGGTCCTAATTGTGAGTGATATTTATGGGATCAGGCTGTACGCCGCAACATGTTTTATTGATTTATGCCTGGATCTGGCTTATTATACCGCTTGGGCCGAAGGAGCCCCTCCGAAGTCTGTACACCCCCAGTGAGCGCAATTGATTTATATTAAGGGATGGATCTTCCCTGGGCATGGATCTTGACCGAGCTATTTATATTTCGGGATGGATTTTCCCTGGGCTGGATTGGCCTTATACAGTACTGAACGACTGACTGTCAGTTGATGTATATATATTTGGGATTGATCTTCCCTGGGCTGGATTGGCGATATACAATACTGAGTGATTGAGTATTCTGAGAGTGTGAGTACACGAGGCCTTCAGCGTAGTGCATCACATACAGCATGTACATTGGCATGTAGATGTAGAGAGGCCATATTCCTCATATCATTCAGAATTGAACTATCTTACTTGTATTGAGTTTAACTATTGAACTTGAAAGCATGCCTACATTTCTGTACTGTTATTTCTATATTGAACTGTACCTGCTGATTTCTTCACTACTTTAAGTCCAAAGGTTAGATTTGTTACTTATTGATTTGGTTGTACTCACACTACACCATGCACCTCGTGTGCATATCCAAGTGTTTTCGGTCACGGCGGTTGCTGAGTTGGGGAGTCCGGACCTTCGGAGATCATCGAGGTAGCTGCTTGGCATTCGCAGACCTTGACTCTCCTCCCTTATCTTTCATTTTATGTTTCATCTTTATTTTCTAGATAGTGTACCGGACTATATCTTTATGTAGATGCTCATGTACGCGGTGACGCCCCGGTTTTGGGAGAGATATTGTATCGTGTATTGATTTTCCAATTCTACTTTTAAAAAGGTTTTCCTTAAATTAAATTGTTTCTGTATCTTTCAAAGCTTTAGAGTGTTGGAAATGTCTGAGTAGTCGGCTTGCCTAGTACTATGATAGGCACCATCACGACAGGTTGGTTTTAGGTCGTGATAGATTCAGAGTTGACTTTATTGATATCGGTGTCGGATTCTGATTCCGAAAGGTTGAATAGGTCTGTTGTGTCATTTATGATTTGTGTGCAAAATTTGAGGTCAATCGGAGTTGGTTTGATATGGTTTGGCACTAGTTTTAGAAGTTGGAAGTTCAATAGTTCATTAGGCTTGATATGGGATGCGATTCGTGATTTCGATGTTGTTTGATGTGATTTGGGACTTCAAGTAAGTTCGTATTGTAATTTAGGACTTGTTGGTATGTTCGGATGGGGTCCCGGGGACCTCGGGTGTATTTTGGGTGAGTTTTGAGTAAGTTCAGGCATTTCGGCACTTTGATGATATTCTGGAGCAGTGGAAGTGCGGAGGGCACATTTTTGGGGTGCTGAGGCAAATCCTATGTGCGGCCGCAAACAAAATTTTGTGGAGGCACTGGCCAAAGTGCGGACCGCACTGAGGGCCGCAACAGGAATATCGGCAGGTTTGTTGGTTTGACTTCAAAAGCTTATATCTTTTAATCCATAAGGAATTTGGAGATGATCCAAAATGAAAGTTGTAGCCCTTTGAATCTAGTTTCCAGAAAATTAAACCATATATCATTTGGATATTTGTACAGAAAGTTGTGGGTAACTTACTCAAGATTGGTAGTGTAGTTGCTGCTGAAGTGCGGCCGCACAATTTGACTTCGCGGCCGCATAACATGGAAGTGCGGACCATATAAAAAAATGCGGTCAGCACTATGGGAGGTCAGACCCGGTACTATATAAACGAGGGTTAGAGTATTATTTCATATTTGGATTTTGGGAGCTCGGATTGAGGCTAGTCTTGAAGGGATTTTCAAGGCATTGATTGGGTAAGTGATTCTAACTCGGATTTGGTTGTTATACATGAATCTATCATTGTGTTTACCATTTAATCAGTGTTTTGCGTTGAAAATTTTGGAGAAATTCTAGAAACTTCATAAACTATAATTTGAGGATTTGAGGGTCGAGTTGAGATCGAAATTTAGTAATTTTGGTATAGTTGGACTCGTTGTTGAATGGTGTTAGGATTTTGTTAATTTTGTGGGATTCCGAGACGTGGCCCAGGGTTGACTTTTTGGATTGACTTTTTAGTTGTCTTTAAAGATCGATGCTTTATTATCCGAAATTTGTTTTTTATGATTTTTGTTTATGATATGAAGTTATTTTGGATAGATTTGAGCCGTCCGGAGGTTGTTTCACACGAGAAGGTCATTCTAGAAGATCAGTTTAAATTCTTTGAGGTAAGTATCTTGCCTAACTTTGTGTGGGGGAACTACCCAATAGGATTTAAGTCGTTTGTGCTATTTTTGTGTCATGTGAAGGCCGTGTACACGAGATGAGGAGTGTGTACACGAGCTTATGCGTGGTATTTGACCGTTGCAGACTCCTAGACTTCTTTCATGTATTTAATTGTATTTGTCACAACATGTTATATATTCGTTATTGAATTTGCTCTTACGTGCCTTACTTGAAGTTGTTAGTACACGTTCCATCCTTTATTGTTAAGTTTACTCCTTATCTGCTTAGATTGTTAGTGGCAATTACTTGTTAAATTCAAGCCTTATCCATTACGTGCCTTAATTGTTAATTAATTCTTTGTAATTGTACCTTTATTCATGAACCTACTTGCTATTTGACTTTGTGAGTTACCGTGTAACTTCTTCATCCGTCGTGACTTCTTTGTGTTGTTTCGTTATTGCATTGATTTTGTGATATGTTGTAGGTTGTTGTAGTTTTGTTGCTTAATTCGTATTACTTGTGGCTCGGGTTGCATGCCACAACGGGTGAAATAAGGGAGGATTGTGATATTAATAAATAATGATATGGTGGGATCGGGTTGTGCGCCACAACAATTTGTGTACGTAATAATTGATATTGATAAATGATACCATGGTGGAATAAGGGAGGATTATGATATTAATAAATGATGATACAGTGGGATCGGGTTGCGCGCTGCAACGAATTGTGTGTGTTGTACTTGCTGTTGTTGTTATGTCTTGTATGAGTCATGCATCCTATGTGAGCTGTTGTATTACTTATATGTGTCATTCTGTGCTTCCATGGTTACTTGGTGAATTGATTTTCAAGATAAATTTACTGCGCATAGTCATTATGTCATACCCTGTTGAGTTGTTGGTAACATAACGGTTTCAAGTAAAAGAATTATTAACATGCTTACCTTATGTGACTCTTAAGTTAAAACTCATCGTTTCATTCGGTACTTTACTTTTTTTAATAGTTATCATATTTCACTTTAATTGATTTCTCAACTTAAACTCCTTACCCATCTGATGTTGTTACTTTACTCAAAGTTGTTATTATGCCTTATCGTATATAAAATAAATCTCTTGAACATTTTAATTAGCATTTGACATGGATACGATATACATGATAGCACGTGGACTTTGCCGTGTGAAAGTGATTTGGATAAATGTAGGCACGAGGTGCCATACTTGTAAAATTTGGAAGTTGTGACTTATGGTTTGAGATATACGAGGAGTGGTACCTCGGGTAGTTCTTGTTGTAACTTGTGCATTAGGAACGATTCGATTGATTGGGTTGTCATCAGTTACCCTTACTTGAATTCATTCGTATTTCATCTGCATCCTAACTATGTTGTTGCTTATTACCTGGTTAGTTCTTATTACCATTCGTGCTCCTATTTATTCCACTGTTGATTGTAAATTTGTTATCCTTTGGTTGTTGGTCTTACATTGATGCCCTTTTCCTTGTTAGCTTTATGTTATATCCTGCACAGGTTTTCATGTCTGGTAGGTTTTTATTGACCTGGCCTCGTCACTACTCTACCGAGGTTATGCTTGATACGTACTGGGTACCGCTGTGGTGTACTCATGCTACGCTTCTACACATTTTGTGCAGACCAATGTACTTTTGATCGAGTTGGGTCGAGACTTATGCCAGTGCGGTTGGAGATTTCAAGGTATACCTGCCCGGCGTTCGCAGGCCCCGGAGTCACCTTCCATTGTATTTTTATTTCCATTGTTGCCTATTATTTCGGGACAGTGATGTACTTGTTTTATCTAGTTACTTCTTAGAAAAGCTTATGACTTTTACTACTGGTATTGGGGTTATGTAAGTAATGTTGGTTCAACTATGTTGTTATAGATATTATTTAATGTATTGCAGTTAAGTTAGTTAAATTCCATTAATAATGAGCATGTGTTAGGCTTACCTAGCCTTAGAGACTAGGTGCCATCACGACATCCTAAGGTGGAAAATTAAGGTCGACTACTAGAATTTGACAGTTTTCCGACTGAAAAGTTCCGACTAAAATTTATAGTCGGAAGATTCTGACAGTTTCGGTCGGAAAATTAAAAAATTATTAAATAACTATTTATAACATTTCCACCATACTCCGGCATAGTTGGTCGCAAGCTTTTGGCGGAAAAATCCTGGTAATTTATTTGCAACCGATTCAGTCGGTAATTAAGAGTCAAAGATATTGCCTTTGACTATTTTTATGTTTTCGACGGATTCCGTCGGAAATTTCAAAATAACTTTTTTAGGTTACCGGCCGATTTGGTCGAAAATCTTTTAAATATTTAAATAATTATTTTTCAGTAAACTACCGAACAAAGTGGACGGAAATAATGCGCTTTTCAAAATTAAATTTATTTCTGACCGAATCGATCGGAAACATTAATTATATCGCCAGCCCGACCCCTTTCTTCTTTTTTCTCTCTTTCTCTTTTCTTTCTCTTCTTTCCCCCTCCCTTTGCCCCGCAAATCCCCTGTCGCCGTCTGGGATTCCCCATCGTCGTCGACTTTAAATTCGGCGGTACCACTCTTTCTCCCTCTCCCCCTCATCCCTGTCACGCGCGGCAGCCCCCATTTTTAACTCCCATTTATTTTTTTTTAAAATTTTTGAGGTATATATTGTGTATTTGTCTCCGGCAGTGTGAGTTTTCTCCGGCGATTAGCATCTTCTATGGAGTGGCAAGTTGTTCCTTTATCCTTTTCGCCACCTTCATTGTTAATATATTTGTTCTTTTTGTTTGTATTGTCATTAAAATTAGAATTCTAGAATTTTTAGTTTGAATATGGAAATATTAGAATTGAAATTAGGGTTGAAATAAAGAATAACTATTCTTTAAACTTGAAAAAGTATTATTTAGAGCCTTGAGTAACATTAAAATTAATCTTCTTTTGAATAAGAAAATTAGAATTAGGAGTAATCTTCTTTTGAATAAAAAAGTTATGGTTGAAATGAAGAATAATTCATTCTTTTATATTCTTCTTCAACAAGAGCAATCTTCAATTTGTATTCTAATTAATATATGGTATAGAATTAGGAGTAAAACTATTCAATCTTGGCAAGTGTTTGTTACACTGTATAATCTGCCGCCTGAATTGTGTATGACAAGTCAATATTTGTTTCTAACTTGTATTGTTTCGGGTCCATGTATGTCACGACCCCCGTTCACCCTCCATGAACATGTCGTGATGGCACCTAGTTCCTACAACTAGGTAAGCCTAACAGTGCAGAAATAACAATTCAACTTGAGGAATAATCAATTAAAACCGAACATATGGAAAATAACAACTGAATATAAGGCCGCCCGGCCTATACAACTCTAAAGATATGCGGAAGTCTACAACTCAATCCCAAAATCCGAAAACTCACGGGAAACACAGGCTAATAGAATTACCATAAGTACTCTAATATCCAGAATATCTACATCAAGAGTATGATAAGATAATAGCTCTACAACTAGAATAAGGAAGAAGACTCTTCGGTCTGCGGACGCTGCAGATATACCTCGAAGTCTCCGTATATCTCCTCGCCTCAAGGATAGTGCGCCTGAGAAGAGGTACCTGGACCTGCACATGAAAAACATGCGCAGGAAGGGCATGAGTACACCACATCGGTACTCGATAAGTGCTAAGCCTAACCTCGGTTGGGTAGTGACGAGGAAGGTCAGGGCCCTACCGAGGCAAAATATAATAATGATAATTAACAGTATGAAAATCTGACAAAAATAATGAGTACAGCAGCGAGATAAGGCAGGTCAACGAGGCAATAACAACTAGAAAAGAACAGAGTAAACACAGAATAAATACAGCTCAATATCAATGATACCAATGAGGGTCTCCCAGGATACCGTCCTGTAGCCCTTTTCTCAACTGTCTAGTGGATCTCCCGGGATACCGTCCCGTAGTCCATCATATGTGTATATCCGAAGGATCTCCCGGGATACCGTCCCGTAGTCAAACTATCAATGTGCAGGGGGATCTATCGGGAATCTAACCCGCAGTCCCAAAGTAAATGTACAGGGGGATCTATCGGGAATCTAACCCGCAGTCCCAAAGTAAATATGCAGGAGGGTCTATCGGGAATCGAACCCGCAGTCCCAAAGTAAACAAACAAGGGGTGGAGCTACCGAAATCCCACATCCGTAGTCCCAATGTAAATGCGCAACCACAACCAGAAGATATTCAGAAATGAAGTACAAAAGACAAACATCAGGTAGTACTAGCCTAGCATGCTTCACGTAGTACAGTCAAGGCAACTTAAGCAAGTAGGCAAGTTAAAACAACTAAACATGCTCTCCTAATCTAGCACATGTTATAGTTGCAAGTAGAATAAAGCAAATATGAAAGAAGCTCGGTCTCAATATCTTAAGTAAAACCCGGGTTTTTCAACAATTAGCTCAAGTACGCGCTCGTCACCTCACGTACAAGGCACTCAATTACCACATACCATATCCTAAGGGGAAAGGTCCCCAACACAAGGTTAGACAAGCCACTTACCTCGAATCGGCACCAAAATCAACTCGAAATCACACTTTTGCCACGAGTATCCGACTCCAAATGGCCCAAATATATTCAATTCAATTACATATCGTATGTAATATTGCAAACAACTGATTCCACTATTAAATTTACAGCTAGGGCGCAAAAATAGGTAAAATGACCAAAACGCCCCTCCAGCCAACGTCTCGGAATCGAATAATTTTCACATTTTCAGAACCCTCGTACTCTCACGAGTCTAACCATATAAAAATCTCCCAAATCGGAGGTCAATTGCCCACTCAAAACTCAATAATTAGGTCTATGAAGTTTCTTCCAATTTTTGATCCTGAATTCGAATTCCAATGGTGTATTTAACTATATAATGATGAAATATAACAAGAAGGGACCAAAGAAACGTTACCTAGTGATCTTCACTTCAACTCCCACTCAGAATCGCCTTAAACCGAGCTCTCAATTGATTTTTGTAACTTATGAACTCAAACCCTCGAAATTTCTATTTCTGCCTAGGGATTTCCGCTTCTGCGGACAAGGGACCGCTTCTNGAATCGAAACTTCTTCAAGGTCCGTGGAAGTCCAGATACAAAATCCATGGTGATGCGCTCCCATTTCCACTCTGGAATCTCTATCTGCTGGAGCAACCCACCCGGGCGCTAGTGCTCATACTTCACCTGCTGGCAGTTGAGGCATCTAGACACATAACCAACTATATCTTTCTTCATTCGCCTCCACCAGTAGTGCTGCCTCAGGTCCTGATACATCTTCGCGGCACCCGGATGGATGAAATACCGCGAACTATGGGCCTCTGCTAGAATCAACTCTCGAAGACCATCAACATTGGGCACACAAATCCGGCCCTGCATCCTCAATACCCCGTCATCTCCAATGGTCACATCCCTGGCATCTCCACGCTGAATCTTGTCCTGAAGGACAAGCAAATGAGGGTCATCATATTGCCGCTCCCTGATACGATCAAATAAGGAAGACCGGGAAACCACACAAGCTAGAACCCGACTGGGCTCTGAAAGATCCAATCTCACGAACTGGCTAGCTAAGGCCTGAACATCCATCGCCATAGGCCTCTCTGAAGCTGGTAAATATGCCAAACTCCCCAAACTCTCCGCCCGGCGACTCAAGGCATCCGCCACCACATTGGCCTTGCCCGGGTGATATAGGATAGTGATGTCATAATCCTTCAGCAGCTCTAACCACCTCCTCTGACGCATATTGAGATCCTTTTGCTTGAGCAAGTGCTGCAAACTCTGATGATCAGTATAGATCTCACAAGGCACACCATACAAATAATGACGCCAGATCTTCAAGGCATGAACAATGGCAGCTAACTCAAGGTCGTGGACAGGGTAATTCTTTTCATGTATCTTCAACTGTCTGGACGCGTAGGCAATCACCCTACCGTCCTGCATCAACACTGCTCCAAGGCCAACTCTCGAGGCGTCACAATAGACAGTATAAGACCCCGAACCGGTAGGCAACATCAAGATAGGGGCTGTAGTCAAAGCTGTCTTGAGCTTTTGAAAGCTCGCCTCACACTCCTCTGTCCACTGAAATGGGGCACCCTTCTGGGTCAATCTAGTCATAGGGGCAACAATCGATGAAAATCCCTCCACAAAACGACGGTAGTAACCCGCCAAGCCAAGGAAACTGCGAATCTCTGTAGCTGAGAACGGCCTGGGCCAACTCTGCACGGCCTCTACCTTCCTCGGATCCACCCGAATACCTTCGCTAGAAACTACATGGCCTAGGAATGCCACAGAACTCAGCCAAAACTCACATTTTGAGAACTTTGCATATAATTTCTTCTCCCTCAAGGTCTGAAGCACGGTCCTCAGGTGCTGCTCATGATCTTCCCGGCTCCGGGAATACACCAGAATATCATCAATAAAAACAATCACGAACAAGTCAAGATATGGCCTGAACACACTGTGCATCAAATGCATGAAAGCTGCAGGGGCATTGGTCAGCCCAAATGACATGACAAGGAACTCGTAATGGCCATATCGAGTCCTGAAGGCAGTCTTCGGGATATCTGGCTCCCGAATCTTAACTGATGGTAACCTGAGAGCAAGTCAATCTTAGAAAACACCTGTGCGCCCTGAAGCTGGTCAAACAGATCATCAATGCGAGGCAAAGGATAACGGTTCTTCACTGTAACCTTGTTCAACTGGCGGTAGTCAATACACATGCGCATAGAACCATCCTTTTTCTTCACAAACAAAATAGGAGCACCCTACGGTGAAACACTGGGTCGAATAAAACCCTTACCAAGCAATTCCTGCAACTGATCCTTCAACTCCTTCAACTCAGGAGGAGCCATACGATACGGAGGAATGGAAATGGGCTGAGTGCCCGGCAACAGATCAATGCCGAAATCAATGTCTCTATCAGGCGGCATGCCCGGAAGATCAGCTGGAAATACATCGGGATAATACCGTACTACTGGAACAGAATCAACAGAAGGGGTATCAACACTAACATCTCTCACATAAGCCAAATACGCGGCACACCCCTTCTCAACCATGCGCTGAGCTTTAAGAAAAGAGATAACTCTACTGGGAGTGTGGTCTAAAGTACCACACCACTCAACACGCGGAATACTTGGCATAGCCAGCGTCACGGTCTTGGCGTGACAATCAAGAATAGAAAAATGGGGCGACAACCAGTCCATGCCCAAAATAATGTCAAAATCCACCATACCGAGTAATAATAAGTCTGCTCTGGTCTCAAAACCATGAATAGTAACCAAACATGACCGATAAATGCGGTCCACAACAAGAGAATCTCCCACAGGAGTAGAAACATAAACGGGGGCACTCAAAGAATCTCGAGGCACACCCAAATGAGGAGCAAAGTAAGAAGACACATAAGAGTAAGTAGAGCCCGGATCGAATAGAACCGATGCCTCTCTATGACAAACCAGAATAATACCTGTAATGACGGAGTCGGAGGCAACAGCCTTACTACGAGCAGGAATAGCATAATATCTGGCCCGGCCCCTCTCTCGAGGGCGACCTCTATCTCCCCGACCTCTGCCCCTAGCCGGCTGGGCAGGTAGGGTAGCTGCTGGAGCTGTGATCATGGCCTGAGAACTCTGAGGAGCACGCTGCAGCTGAGCAGTCTGTGAAGATGCACCCCTACCAAGTCTGGGGCAGTCCCTAACCATGTGGCGTGTATCACCACACTCAAAACAAGCTCTGGGAGGACGCGGTGGCTGTGACTGGCTGGGACTAGGCCTGCTGGACTGACCTCTGGAAGCACCCGCGCAGGAGGCGCGCTAGAAACTGGAGGTGCATAATAAGGCTCCTGAGGTGGAGGTGGAGCTGGAGTACTGCCGGCTGCTGGAAGAGCTGAATGTACAGGGCGACCCGCATAACCCCTACCATAACGACCTGTTGATGGGGTACGGGCACCAGAGTAGTGACCCGACTCTCGAGACCTCTTGGCCTCCCTCTCTCCTCGCTCCCTGGCGAGCATACCCTCAATCCTCCTAGCAATGCTTACTACCTACTGATAAGGAATGTCCATCTCCAACTCTCGAGCCATGCTAGACCTGATGGGCGGAATAAGGCCCTCAATGAACCTGCGAACTCTCTCTCGAACTGTAGCAACCAAAGCTGGTGCGTTCCTGGCCAACCTGGTATAACGGATGGCATACTCTGAAACTGTCATAGCACCCTGGCGCAAGTGCTCAAACTCTGCGCGCCATGAATCTCTGAGGCTCTGGGGAACAAACTCTCTCATAAACATGTCCGAGAACTGGGTCCAAGTCAGTGAAGCAGCCTCGATTGGACTGTCTATCTCATAAGTGCGCCACCAGTCATAAGCGGCTCCCCGAAGCTAAAAAGCAGTGAAAGAAACCCCGCTGGACTCCACTATGCCCATAGTGCAAAGAATACGATGACACTCCTCTAGAAATCCCAAGGCATCGTCTGATGCTAATCCACTGAACACTGGGGGATCATACTTCTTGAACCTCTCAAGTCTGCGCTGCTCTTCCTCTGAAGCAGCTGACCCATCCTTGGGCTGAACTGGCGCTGCAGGCGGTGCCGGAATAATCTCGGGAGCCTGCTCAACCTGCACTTGCTGCTCAGGAGTGCGGATGGCGGGAGTCTGTGCTCCTCCCCCGGCCTGGGATGTGGCTGCAGCAATGGGAAGCAACCCCGCCTGAGCCAAGGTGGTGTACATGCTCATGAACTGAGCCAAAGTCTCCTGGAGCGCTAGAGTAGTAGTGGCAGTAGTAGGTGTGCCAGGTGCCTAGGCTCCGGCTGGATCTGCTGGTGGTACCTCGGCGGCAGCTCGCGCAGGTGCTCTAGCTGTACCACGTGCGCGTCCTAGACCTCTCCCCCGGCCCCGGCCTTTGACGGCTGCAGGAGGGGGCGCGGGTGCCTGATCATCACGAGTAGCACGTGTCCTCACCATCTGTGAGAGAATAGAAGTCAGAAGTTTAGAATTGATGTTCAAAATATTGCACGACAAGGAGTTCAAATGAAATGAAGATTTCTCCTAAACAGTTACATAGCCTCTCGTAGATAAGTACAGACGTCTCTCCGTACCGATCAGCGAGACTCTAATAAATCGGCCTGTGTTCCGTGACTCCTATGAACCTAGAGCTCTGATACCAACTTGTCACGACCCCCGTTCACCCTCCATGAACATGTCGTGATGGCACCTAGTTCCTACAACTAGGTAAGCCTAATAGTGCGAAAATAACAATTCAACTTGAGGAATAATCAATTAAAACCGAACATATGGAAAATAACAACTGAATATAAGGCCGCCCGGCCTATACAAATCTAAAGATATGCGGAAGTCTACAACTCAATCCTAAAACCCGGAAACTCACGGGAAACACAGGCTAATAGAATTACCATAAGTACTCTAATATCCAGAATATTTACATCAAGAGTATGATAGGACAACAACACTACAACTAGAATAAGGAAGAAGACTCTTCGGTCTGCGGACGCTGCAGATATACCTCGAAGTCTCCGTATATCTCCTCGCCTCAAGGATAGTGCGCCTGATAAGAGGTACCTGGATCTGCACATGAAAAACATGCGCAGGAAGGGCATGAGTACACCACAGTGGTACTCGGTAAGTGCCAAGCCTAACCTCGGTTGGGTAGTGACGAGGAAGGTCAGGGCCCTACTAAGGCAAAATATAATAATGATAACTAACAGTATGAAAATCTGACAGAAATAATGAGTACAGCAGCGAGATAAGGCAGGTCAACGAGGCAATAACAACTACAAAAGAACAGAGTAAACACAGAATAAATACAGCTCAATATCAATGATAACAATAAGGGTCTCCCAGGATACCGTCCTGTAGCCCTTTTCTCAATTGTCCAGTGGATCTCCCGGGATACCGTCCCGTAGTCCATCATATGTGTATATCCGAAGGATCTCCCGGGATACCGTCCCGTAGTCAAACTATCAATGTGCAGGGGGATCTATCGGGAATCTAACCCGCAGTCCCAAAGTAAATGTACAGGGGGATCTATCGGGAATCTAACCCGCAGTCCCAAAGTAAATGTGCAGGGGGATCTATCGGGAATCGAACCCGCAGTCCCAAAGTAAACAAACAAGGGGGGGGGGAGCTACCGGAATCCCACATCCGTAGTCCCAATGTAAATGCGCAACCACAACCAGAAGATATTCAGAAATGAAGTACAAAAGACAAACATCAGGTAGTACTAGCCTAGCATGCTTCACGTAGTACAGTCAAGGCAACTTAAGCAAGTAGGCAAGTTAAAACAACTAAACATGCTCTCCTAATCTAGCACATGTTATAGTTGCAAGTAGAATAAAGCAAATATGAAAGAAGCTCAGTCTCAATATCTTAAGTAAAACCCGGGTTTTTCAACAATTAGCTCAAGTACGCGCTCGTCACCTCACGTACAAGGCACTCAATTACCACATATCATATCCTAAGGGGAAAGGTCCCCAACACAAGGTTAGACAAGCCACTTACCTCGAATCGGCACCAAAATCAACTCGAAATCACACTTTTGCCACGAGTATCCGACTCCAAATGGCCCAAATATATTCAATTCAATTACATATCGTATGTAATATTGCAAACAACTGATTCCACTATTAAATTTACAGCTAGGGCGCAAAAAATGGTAAAATGACCAAAACGCCCCTCCAGCCAACGTCTCGGAATCGAATAATTTTCACATTTTCAGAACCCTCGTACTCCCACGAGTCTAACCATATAAAAATCTCCCAAATCGGAGGTCAATTGCCCACTCAAAACTCAATAATTAGGTCTATGAAGTTTCTTCCAATTTTTGATCCTAAATTCGAATTCCAATGGTGTATTTAACTATAAAATGATGAAATATAATAAGAAGGGACCAAAGAAACGTTACCCAGTGTCTTCACTTCAAATCCCACTCAAAATCGCCTTAAACCGAGCTCTCAATTGATTTTTGCAACTTATGAACTCAAACCCTCGATATCTCTATTTCTGTCCAGGGGTTTCCGCTTCTGCGGACAAGGGACCGCTTCTGCGGTCCCGCTTCTGCGGACCACGAGCCGCTTCATCGGTTCTTCATTAAAGTCAAGATTTTCGCTTCTGCGGCCCTTCACCGCACCTGCGGTTGCCGCTTATGCGGATTCATTACCGCTTCTGCGGTTTCAAATAAAGTTCCAAGGACCGCATCTGCGACTACCATCTCGCAGGTGCGTAACCGCTTCTGCGGTTAAACTTCCGCACCTGCGAAAACTGAAGAAGCACTCGAATTTTGCTCCTGCGGTGGTCTAGCCTCTTCTGCGGCTCCGCTTCTGCGCTTCCCAAGCCGCAGAAGCAGAAATACCCGATGACAGAACCTTCAGCAATTCATTCAACTTCAAAATTTTCCGTCAACCACCCGAAATCATCCCGAGGCCCCCGGGACCTCAACCAAAAGCACCAATACCACCTAATACCTTATTCGAACTTGTACCAATCCTTAAAACACCTAAAACAACGCCGGAAACCCGAATTAATCAAAGATTCAAGTCTAAGAACCTCAAATTCCAACCAAACACGCTTTCGATCAAAAACCTAACCAAACCTCGTCCGAATGACCTGAAATTTTGCACACACATCCCAAATGACATGACGGAACTAATGTAACTTTCGGAATTCCAATCCGACCCTCGGATCAAAAACTCACTATCGGACCGGAAACTTCAAAAATACAAACTCCGGCATTTCAAGCCTAAATGAGGGACTTCCGAAATACATTTCGAACACGCTCCCAACCCCAAAATCACCTAACGGAGCTAACGGAACCATCGGATTTCCATTCCGAGGTCGTCTTCACACTGTTCCGATTACGGACCATTTTTCAACTCTTAAGCTCTCATTTAGGGACTAAGTGTCCCAAAACACTCCGAATCCCAACACCGAACGTCCCGGCAAACCAAAATAGCAGAAATGAACTTAGGGGAAGCAGTTAATGGGGGATCGGGGCATAATTTCCAAAAACGACCGGCCGGGTCGTTACAACGTAATCCAAAAAAATTGCTTGATGTATACATGCAGTCCCTAATTGATGAGTTGAAGTTATTGTGGCAAGAAGGCGTGGAAACATAAGATGCATCAACAAAGCAAAACTTCAGATTCCGTGCTGCTTTGATGTGGACTAGAAATAATTTTCTGCTGATGGAATGATGTCTGGATGGTCAACTGCCAGAAAGTTAGCTTGCCTGACTTGTACGGAAGACACAAAGGCATTCACTTTGAAATATGGAGGCAAGAACACATGGTTTGACTGTCATCACCGCTTCTTGCCAATGGATCATGAGTTTAGGAGAAATACTAGTTCATTTATGAAGAACAAAACTGATTATGAGGAGCCACAACATGTCTTGTCGCCTGAAGAGATTTGGAACAGAGTTAGGGATCTACCTAAGTTAATAGAGACGGCCTAATAAGATACCGGGGTATGGTGTAACACACAATTGGACAAAACAGAGCATTTTTTGGGAGTTACCTTATTGGAAGCACAATCTTCTTCGGCATAATCTTGATGTCATGCATATCGAGGAGAACCTTTTTGATAACTTGTTTAATACCGTGATGGATGTAAGCAACAAGGCAAAAGATAACTTGAAGGCCATGATAGATTTGAAAGAATATTGTAGGCGGGCTGAGCTGTACTTGACATACTTGAACAACAAGATTCAGAAACCTAAGCCCAGTTACACATTCACTTTGGATGAAAGAAGAGAGATTTGTGATTGGGTTAATAATTTGAGGATGCTTGATGGGTATGCATCAAATATATCTAGGTGTGTTGAGATGAAAAAAGGGAAGTTGACGTCTATGAAAAGCCATGATTGTCACATTTTTATGGAATCTTTGATGCATATTGCAGTCAATGCTTTGCCTGATAGAATATGAAAGCCTATCACAGAGATATGCTTATTTTTCAAGGATTTGTGCTCTATCAAATTTAGGGCATAGAACCTAGCTTACATGGATAGTAACATTCGCTTAACTGTAAACAAGTTGGAAAAAAAAATCCGCTTGGTTTTTTCGATGTGATGGAACATCTTCCAATTCACCTTGCTCAAGAGGCACGACTAGGAGGGTCTGTTCAATGTAGATGGATGTATCCCTCCGAGAGGTAATTATCTTTAATCATTAATCCTTATGTGTTTCATTTTAATATTATTTCATCTCAAAATCGTGCTATACAGGATGATTGGCAAATGTAAGCGGATCGTGAAAAATAGATCAAGGGCTGAGGGATCAATATGTGAGGCATATCTGGCTAGAGAAACATCTTATTTTTGTTCATATTATTTTGAACATAATGTGCCACGTTTAAGAAATAGACCTGATCGGCATGATGATGGTGGCAATATCAATCCATTGGCACCACCCTTTTTCATATTTAATAAACCTTGAAAAGGTGGTCCAAAACATAGTCCAACACGATTTTTGACTGAGATGGAGCTAAAGTCAGCTACAACACATGGTTTACTAAATTGTCCCGAAGTCCAACCTTATTATACTTAAGTGTACAGTTACCGACTTATATTCAATCTCAATTATTAGTATTTTAACTAATGAAAAGTTTTAAATTCGTTACAGCTAGTTTGTGGGTACATATGGGCATGAGCATGTTCATCCTAAGTTTGCAGAATGGTTCAAACACTTTATAAGTATTAGCGAAGTTTCTTATAATGTAAATTATTATCAAATGTACGTACTTTTTAATTTCTACTTAACTGCTATATATTGGGTTCGATCTAGGTTCATAATCCAGATAATGGCGTGAATGATCAATTTTTGCGTGACATTTCTTGGGGACCTAGCCCTAAGGTCAGAATGATGTCTAAGTACTCCATCAATAGGTACAAGTTTCATACAGAAGAATGGTCCAAGGGCAAAATAACTAATAATAGTGGCGTGTGTGTGAAAGTTGATGGTGATGTTGATTATTATGGTTTGCTTCAATAGATATTAGAACTCGAGTATAGTGTTGGTTGGCTAAAGAAAAAGTTGGTACTCTTTCGGTGTAAATGGTATGCTCCAACACCTACTAGCGGTACAAAGGTGTATCTCTGGTATAAGATAGTTGAAATAAAGCACACGAGGAGGTATAGACTCTATGATCCATTTATCATAGCATAAAATGTGAAACAGGTGTATTACGCACCTTATCCTTTATGCAAGAAGAAGGCTGCATAGTGGGTAGTGATAAAAACAAAGCCCGTGGGTAGAGTTGAGGTCGAGGATGCATCAGATGTAGCGTACCAGAATGACATTACAATTGTTGAAGCAATTGCGGATGATGAACTAGCAGGTGAATTGCATGATAGTGAAAGCCTTTATGAGAAATTCGAGCCTTCAGTCCTTAGATCAAATCAAAGTGATTATGAGGAAGGAACATCCATGGAAAATGAGGATGGAGATTCAAGTGATGAATATGAAGCAAGGGAGGATGAAGAATTATATGATGAAAATGAAAAAAACGATGATGAAAATAAATATGATCAATATAAAGAAAGCAATGAGGATTGAGTTGTTTGTGTGTTTTATGACTTGTTTGATTTCTTATATTGTTCCTTATGTTATTGTTTTATTTTTATATCTTGTTGGACATTTTATATATATATATATATATATATATATATATATATATATATATATATATATATATATATAATTGTTATAATATGTAGAAGAATTGCATAATATTATTACCTGTTGATTTTTTTATTTGTATATTTTTCTTACTTAATTTGCACAGATGGCTTCTAAAGGTAAAGAACTAAAAAAATCTAAGAAGAAAAAAAATACTTTGCCATCCACGAGTGATCACAATCCTCCACACATGCCTAGGATGAGCCCTCCTCCTAGTTTTTCTCGTCCTTCTCAGTCGACGACTGCATTACCACCTGAGTTTTTCAGAGTCCCTCCCCTAGCTAGCACAGTACAATATTATTCTATGCCAACCGAGGATGGTTCAGCCTCAACTCCACTACTATAAATTTTATGCCCATGCCTAATTTGCCACCTTTGAGTCCTCGTTTCCTTCCTAGTCAGCATGATGGCTCACCATTTGTGATGACCCGATAGGTAATCTAGAGTTTTAGAACCTAATTTTGTATTTTGAAGCCTCAAATATCTCATTTTAGAATTTTTCGATTTGCGTGCGCAATTCGGGTGTTTTTTCAGAAGTCTTTTATGTTGAACATTGATAAAAATATGAAATTTTGCCTTAAAAATCCAATTTAGTTGACTTCAATCAGAGAAGGACCAGGATCCGTGTTTTGACGGTCTCGGTGAGTCCGTACTGTGATTTGGGACTTGGGCGTATGCCCAAAATCAAATTCGAAGGTCCCTAGCCCGAGTTATCGTATTTTGTTGAAAGGCTTATTCTTGCTCATTCTATCTCCCTGTTGTTATATGTTCGTTGTTATATGGTAAGGGAGAGTGTTAATGCACGTAGGGTGATGCCGTACGTACCGTATTTGAGTGTTAATGCACGAAGGGTGATGCCGTGCCATATTGTGAGAGTTAATGCACGAAGGGTGATGCCGTGCCATATTTTGAGAGTTAATGCACGAAGAGTGATGCCGTGCCGTATCATTGATTTATGATGAAAGTAAGAGTAATAGCACGAAGGGTGATGCCTTGCTATTATTATTGTTTCATTGTGAGGTTGAGAGTAAAAGCACGAAGGGTGATGCCGTGTAGTTTTATTCATTGTGTTTATTTGTTCTAGTTATCATTTCCTGTCGTAATTATCGTATCTTGTACCCCTTCTCGCATGTCCCCTCCCAATAGTATATGCTTAGCCTTTAATTGTTATTATGCTGTACGTATATTGTTATTTGCATAGGTTTATTTACGTGGGTGTCTTGTCATAGCCTCGTCACTACCTCGTCGAGGTTAGGCTCGACACTTACGGAGTACATTGGGTTGGTTGTACTCATACTATACTCTGCACTTCTTGTGCATATTTTGGTACTGGTCCCAGTTGCCCGTGAGGTGCATTATCTCGGATCAGCTGACTTGGAGACTTGAGGTGGATCTGCTGGTGTCCGCAGACCTTGAAGTCCCCTTCCATTTTCCCTTATTTACTGCTCTTTTCATTCAAGACAGTTGGACTTATTTCAGACTCTGTTTGAAGAAATTCTAGAAGCTCGTGAATTATGACTCCAGATCCGGGTTGTACTAAATATTATTGGTTGTTATGTTATTCCGCACTAAGTTTTAGTTTCATTTTGGTTTAACTGACTTTACTTATTGAATTTGATTAAAATTGGCTTAAAGATCCTCTAACGTTGGCTTGCCTAGCAAGTGAAATGTTAGGCTCCCGAAGGTAGGAATTTCGGATCGTGACACCATTGATTCCATCCCAGGGCGGGCATGATGGTTCATCGTTTGTGCCTCCATCATCTTCCACTCCATTATCGTCTCCATCATCATCTACTCCTAGTATTTCTAGACTTGATATTGGAGGATCTCAAGCGGCTGCATCCCCAGCTACTAGTGTTGCTTCAGTTGCTTGTCACGACCCAATTCCCATACCCGGTCGTGATGGCGCCTCTCGTGAATACAAGGCCAGCCAACTTACCCAAATCATTTCTTTAACAGTTACTAAACATAAGTGAATAGAATAATACAACTTAACGGCCATAATAATCAGTATTTTCAACCCCACATAACCCGACCGGGGTGTCACAAGTCACGAGCATCTAAGAAGTAGGAACACAACTACAGGGTCATATATATATAAAATGAAATCTGGAATCCAAAAGATGAAGTCCGGTGCCGCGAACGTTGGCGGTCACCTTGCTCAGCTACATTAGTATTACCTTCAGTCCGCTAATCACCCGCTATCAGGTGAACAATACCTGCAACTGCACGCGAGGTGCAGGGAGTAAAGTGAGTACTTCCAACTCAGTGGTAATAAGAGTAAATAATAACTGAGAGGCAAGAAATCACGTAAGAGCACTCCACATGCTATATAGGACAGTACAACCCTTTTTAGAAAATAGTAAGACCGTGAAAAATCCTTTAGAAAATATCTGGCTCAGTTTAAAAACCTCTTTTGAAAATATCCTTTTCCAATAGTCAAGCAAATGAATGCGTAATCAGATAGTGCAAGTCCGCACATAAGTTAGCCTCTCGGGCACAACACTCTATTAACAAATAACACCAGGGTATCTGGTACGCAGTGTAAGAACAGCATGGATGCCAATGATATGAGAGTGCTGAATGTCATGCCACGTAGTACAAACAGGAAACAATGCATGAATGCAATGCAATGCACATGACTACTGCGGCGCGCAGCCCGATCCATTTGGGTACCCGCGCTCACTGTGGGGGTTCAGACTCCGGAGGGGCTCCTACAGCCCAAGCGCAATATCATCATAGCATCGCTGCGACGTGCAACCCGATCCATCCTCAGTCCAGAACATGCAAATGAGCCACTCGGGCAATGTCAAGTAATAGCTTTTAACTCCAAACATCAGAAAAATGCAATTTAAGTCTTTAAACTTTAGCAATATGACTGCACATTTCAAAACAGGACTGAAATCATTTAATATGCTAAGTGTCATGAAAATAGTGATAATAACCCCTACAGGGTTCAAATAACCGGCACGAAACCCAAAACATGGCAATCAGCCCAATTCAAGATAGCATCTAGCAAGTTTCAGTCAATTACGCAGTAAAATCCACAACCGTGACGGACCAAGTCACAATCCCCAACGGTGCTCTACCCCACGCTCATACCTGGCGTGCAAGTCACCACAATCCAGCACTTGATGTGCAAATCCGGGGTTTCAAACCCTCAGGATATCATTTACAAGTATTATTCACCTCGAACCGGTGAAATCCCTAGCTCGCGACGCCTTTGCCCCTCGAATCGGCCTCCACGCGCGTCGAATCTAACCAAAATCGGAGCGAATACATTACAATATGCTAAGGGAACAATACCCAATCGGAAACAATCGAAAATTAGCAAGAATCTCGAAACTAGCAAAACCCGAGCCCCGGGCCCGCTTCTCGAAAAATTACAAAACTCACATTACCGGATTCCTCGTCTCTCCACGAGTCCGTACATATCAAGTTTTCCAAAATCGGAGTTCAAATGCCCTTTCAAATCCCAAATTTTCATTTCAAAAACCAAGCCCTAGTTCTTCCAATTTTTACTCAAATTTCCAAGAATTAAAGGTTGATTCTTCAAAAAAAATGACGTTTCTAGGTCACGAGACTTACCTCCAATCGATTCCCGTCAAAATCCTCTTCAATTTCTACCAAAAAGCTCTTAAGGTGGTCAACAATGGAGGAAATAATGAATGGGGTCGCGGATGAAATAATATAAAAAGCCCCTCTGGACGCCCAGGGTTTACCTTACGCGAACGCGGTCAACACCCCCGCGTTCGCAATGAACAAATTCCGTTGACCATAAATTACCCCTACGGACGCGACTCCAGGTCCGCGAACGCGATGCTCCAGCTCCTCCTCTTGCGCGAACGCGTTCAACCAACCGCGAACGCGATGCACAAACCAGGCAGGGCCCCAGGCCCCTTCTACGCGAACGCGAAGCAGCCCTCGCGAACGCGATGGTCTGCACAACTCCTCATCGCGAACGCGCTCCTAAGGCTGCGAACGCGAAGGTCTGCAACAGCTGGGCAAAAATCTGCAATAACTTCCAAGTTCAAAACCTCCGTTAAGCCCTCCGAAATCACCCCGAGGTCCCCGGGACCTCAACCTAAGGCACCAACATGTCCCAAAACATCATCCAAACTTGTTCCAATCATCAAAACACGCCTAACAACACTGAAATCATCAATTCACATCGGATTCAAGCCTAAGTTCTTCAAGAACTTCCGAAACACGCATTCGATCAAAAACCCAACCAAACGACGTCCGAATGACCTGAAATTTTGCACACACATCACAAATCACATATCGAAGCTACAGCAACTCTCGGAATTCCATTCTGACCCTCGGATCAAAATCTCACCTGCCAACCGGAATTCGCCAAAATACTAACTTCGCCAATTCAAGCCTAATTCTACACCGGACCTCCAAAATCAATTCCGATCGCACTCCTATGTCACAAATCATCCCCCGAAGCTAACCGAATCACCGGAAATCACATTCGAGCCCTATAACTCATAAGTCAATGTCCGGTTGACTTTTCCAACTTAAGCCTTCCTTAAAGAGACTAAGTGTCTCATTTCTTATCAAAACCAACCAAATCAACTCTAACACACCACATACCGATAACGAAACATGAAGAAGCATAAAATGAGGGAAACGAAGCAAGTGACACATGAGACCGAGGGTCCGGGTCGTCGANGCCCCCCGGGACCTCAACCAAAAGCACTAACATATCTTATAACGTTATTCAAACTTGTTCCAATTATCAAAATACCACAATTAACACCTAAACCATCAAATTATGCCAAATTCAAGCCTAAGTTCATCCAAATCTTCCGAGACACGCATTCGATCAAGAACCCAACCAAAACACCTCCGAATGATCTGAAATTTTGCACACACATCCAAAATCTCCTAACGAAGCTACAAAAATTGTCGGAATTCCATTCCGTCCTTCGGATCAAAATCTCACCTATCAACCGGAATTTTGCCAAAATACTAACTTCGCCAAATCAAGCTTATTTCTACACGGGACCTCCAAAATAAATTTCGATCACACTCCTAAGTCACAAATCACCTTCCGGAGCTAACCCAACCACCGGAATTTACATCCGAGCCCTCTAACTCATAAGTCAACTTCCGGTTGACTTTTCTAACTTAAGCCTTCTTAAAAGAGACTAAGTATCCCATTTCTTATCAAAACCACTCCAAACCAACTTGATCACATAAGATACGGATAATGAAGCCTAAAGAAGTTGGAAATGGAGAAAACGGAGTGTAACTTATGAGACGACGGGTCGGGTTGTCACATTGCTCCTTCATGGAGACAGTATGCTGGTGGGACTGTAGAGTACGGTCATATGCATCGATTGATTATCGTACCCCATGGGGACGGGCAAGTAATTCTTTAATCTCTAATTATTACAATAATGATCTACATATGTTTAACGAATATTCTATTTTACATATAATGCATATTTTTGCCATCCTTTCAGGCCACACATATGGTTGTGGAAGCTATGAAGACATATTTCCATGAGCCGTGGAATTCCTGAAGAAAGATTCCATACTATATCAAATTGAATATGTGGTTTCAATTTAAGGTACAATTAAATATAATTTATATAATATTTATTGTGTTCATATAATATTTATTTTAATTGCAGATTAAGTGTGTATGACAGCCTCAGCATGAAAATTTGGTGAATGAAAATTTTGAGAAGAGAGCCTAGAACAGGATTAAAGATACTCACTTTGTTGCTAGGAAAGGTGGGAGCAGACCTTTGAAGGTGCGTCAAGATATCTGGAATCAACTATTGGCGAAGTGGAATACCGAAGAATGGAAGTAGAGGAGTGAAAAGGCGAAAGCAAACAGAGCCTCCAGTAAGGGTGGCTCGTTGCACACCAGATGTTCAATCAGTTTTGCGGCTCATCGATTGAGATTGGTAAGTTATTTATAATATTTTACTTAGCTTTATTTATGATATTCAAGTAATGAATTCAAATTTTTGATTTTGAAAGGAAAGGCACATGGGGGAGATGTGTCTCATGCTACCGTCTTTGAGGAGACACATAAGAAGAAGAAGAAGGATGGTACAACAGAAGCATGGGTCGAACCGCGTGCATCAGAGACATATGTAAGATTCTAACAATACTAAATTTATTCTTGGTTAAGATTAATTCGTTTATATAATATTTTTCAACAACATTTCAGGAAGGGTATCACAGAAGAATGGAGGAGTGGAAACAAACTCAGCCAAATTCTCAGCCAACACCCGAAGATATGACTTCTATATGGACACAGGCAGCCGATGGAGTAAATAAAGTTATAAAATAATTTAGTAATTTTTTAGATATGACTTCGTTTTAATATTATTTTGCACAAGTTGTATGTTTCTTCTCTTGATCATTTAAATATATTTTTGTTTCTCATGAAAATAAATAAAGGTAGAGTCTACGGACTTGGAGTGAAGCCGTCATCCAGTCATCCAGCCGCATTATTTAGTGGTGTTTCTGCTTCACCCGAAGAAATTGAGACAATACGGACGCAAATCAATGAATTGTCTCAACAATGGGATAATGCTCAAGAAACAATAAATATGATGCGGATATTCATGGCAAAACATGGAAATAAACATAGGATGGAAGAATCTAATGATAAGGAGACTGAAACCGATGATGATCGGTAGTAATTTTGATTGTAGTATGAATTTAGACTTTATTGATTTCGGCTTGGTTGGGTTTACACTTGGATTATGTGTTTTAGACTTGAATATCATTTGGTTGAAGTTTTTATACTTCAATGTGTTGTAATAGATGTATTAGAATTGTTTGAAAGTGTAGTATAGATTGGTAGTTTGATATTTGATGTTTTGTGTTCAATTGCTGGAGCAATTGTGACACATATTAGGTTGAATGATTGGTTTTGAATTGCAGGTGGTGTAGCTTAAAATGCAATAGAATTCTGCTGAAAAATTATAGATTTTTCGACTGATTTTCGACTACTTTGTCGGAAATATTAACTAGGAATTCTCAGATTTACGACTGCAGCAGTCGGAAAAATTAATTAATTATTATTTTAATTTTAATTTTTCCGACTAATTTGGTCTGAAATTATGAATTTTATTTAAATTAAATATTAAAATTACCGACCAAATTGGTCGGAATTGTAAATAAATTATTAATATCTATTTTAAAATGTGCGACTATTTTGGTCGGAAAGTACCGACTCGTTTCAGTCGCAAAAGACAAATTTACCGAGTCTCCTAGATTTTTCCACTTTGCGACTGTTTTGGTCGCAAATTTCCAACCGTTTTGGTTGAAATTTTTTTGCGACCACCTATATTCCGACTACTTTATTTCTGTCGGAAAACCATCGGAAATAAATGATTTCCGGCCGATTTGATGGTCGAAAATTTAACATTTTCTTGCGGTGGTCGTGACACCTTTTGTATGTGAAATTTATATGTTCACGTTTTTTCTCAGTCTAAAAGATTTTATTTTAAGTCCCAAAAGCCCACTTGATTACTTTGAGCCATACAAGATTAGCATGCCAAAATCTGCTATTTTCAAATTAAACTTATTCTTGCAAGACATCGTGAGTGCTACTAGGTCTTTTTTAACCAAAAGCTCCCTACTATAGATCTTTGATTTAGGAATGATAATCTTTCATTCATTTGTTTTAATATTGTTGAGAAGCATATTAAACTTAGTTCTTTGAAAAACATTCATTTACTTTACATTTAAATCAGAGCAACTTAGAATGATATTAGAGACCTTTCAATATGCTTCTAACAAAAAATAAAAGATTGTTTTTCCTCAACAAATGATCTAGTAGATACATTCACGATATCTTGCAATAAAAATCTAATTCAATTTTAAACGTATGAAAATTTAAATTAAATATCTCCTGAGATCTAGGTATACTGCAGAAATTTCCTTAAGATCTTAAGAATTTTTATTAAGCACAACATTAAGGAGACCATGTATTTTTTCCATGACTTGCACACCTCGTTGACCTTCTGATTATTTGATGCTTGAACTAGTAAGACACACTTGGTTATATATATGTGTTCGGTACATATGATTTATACAGACACTCTATAGAACAACTAATGGCTGCAAAAAATATATATATAGTGCTAATACGTACATTAGATTCCACAAGACGTAAGTGATTTATATTAATCGGTATTTATATGTTAATGATGATGGTATTATCTTTCTTGCTTCTGTCGATGTTACTGATCTATTGGTTTTTTCTTTTTCTTGAGACGAAGGTCTATCGGAAACAACCTCTCTAATCCTCCGGGGTAAGTGTAAGGTCTGTGTACACATTACGTGAACTAAAGTAGTGTTAATGTTGAACATGAGTAGATAACCTTACAAAAGAATTAATAACATGCTGTAATTGGTCTACACTATACACAAAAACTACTTATATTACGATGTAAGTAAAATTGAATCATTCTCTTATTGTTATTTAATTCATATTATTAATAATACTGAAACTCAAACATGCCAGCATTTACAAGTCCAAGTGTATCGCTTCGCCGCTACTAAAAAATCTGGTTTTAGCGACGGCCAAATTCTGTAGTTAAACAAAAAAATTCGTCGCTGATCTCATTTAGCGATGGACTAGCGACAGATTATCAAGAAATTCTACTAGCTACGGGCGATTTAGCGACAGATTAGCGACGGCGTTCATAGCTAATTCCACTTTGTTTTGCAGTGCGCCTAAAGATCCTAAATTTGAACAATCTTTGCTGACCCTCTTTTTCTTGTAACAACATTATTTGTTCCGCTAGTTTTTTGGCTGTTATGGTGAAGTGTTGTTATAGAGAATATATATTTAACATAACATAAAATCGGTCCCGAAAAAAACTTGACTTTTATAGGAATGCTATTATAGAGAAATCTGACTGTATAACGGATTCGAAAGGAAAAAGGAAACGCAACTATATATTTGGTGAAGAAGATTTGGAGTTTGACTTCACCAAACTAAGTTGATATATTCCCATGTCCTCTCGATCGGATCTTGATCTCTTCTTCTCCTCATAATCTGTCACGTGGTGTTTATAATAATCCTTTTCCTCTATTGCCTCTACATATTTATACCCTACAAACACTTCCCAAAAACAGTACTCACCATTACAGCTTTCTTCTACTAATTCTACCACAAAAACTCAACACACCACAGATCAGAAATTAATATATATACAATGGTTCTTTCCAAGATTTCTGCTGCTTATCATGTTTTCATATTTTTACTGATTCTGGCATCTTTTTTATCCTCAACACAAGGCAGAAAGTTATTAGATGAAAAGCTTATCGTCCGCCACCTTGCTGCTACTGATCGTATTCTCCGTTCTGTTCCTAGCCCTGGAGCAGGCCACTAGTCTTTTCACCGAGTAAATTTTATGGGTGGTCATCAAACTTTGTGTTCCTTGTATATCTATTTGATTTTGGAGAGTGGTAGGAACTTTTATTCACTTTCCAGATATTTGATTATGTATACTATTTATACTTATGCTATTTCACTATTGTTTTTTTCTTTTTTCTTTTCGGGATAAATAAATAATCATGAATTTTTTTATTCATCAGGTCTTTTCTTTTACATATTTCTACTAAGGCTAATAATGAGCAGCTTATTATATTCGTACCACTATAACGAGAGAACCAGTTTATTCTTGGAAAAATATTAAACAATCTATGTTTATTTTGATCTCTCTATGATTTATATTTGACTATGGTTTTACCTAAATTCTCACAATAAGAGAAAAACAAAAACAAAAATAAGTTCGTTGCAAGGCATTAATTTGGTCATATAACAATCCAAGTATGTGTGGCTCCGCATGGATCCTCTCACTTATTCCATTACTAATAAATTTGTCCGTGCTTAGCCCAGTCAAATAAATCTTTTTATAAATTCAATTGACACAAAAAGACAAAAATTTATATTAATAAAAAATTGAAAAATATATAAAACATACACGTAATAAACATCAACATTAAAGTATCACAAACTTTTGGTAAATTTACAATGGCAGAGTTCTCGTCCCTAAAAGTATGTCTAAGCTAACCATATTTTTTCTTATCACTAATAGAGTTTCATATCTGGTAAGCTCTATCTTTCCAATGCTGTCATCCTTATATTACTACCCGATTAATCGCCCTGTTTTAGGTAATAATGTAGTTACATGAATTAATAGAATTAATAGTGAATCACAGGAGCATTGGGTAACATAACTGCAAGACGAAGTGTTGGAATATCTAATCAGACGTTGCAGAGTTCGGGGAAGGGCCGCACCTCAAGGGGTGTGATGTAGACATCCCATCCTAATGCAAACATTAGCGGCTGCTTCCATAGTTTAGATCTATGACCTATATGTTGGGAAAAACAATGTTCCGCCCAGGAATAATATCCACGGTAAATAACAATAACACAAGAGGGTAACAACGACATCAAATCTTTTGACACGGTATAATATAATACCCAAGCGGAGCAACATAATACTACTATAATATTACAACTTGGTAGTGTCAAGAGACTACTACAACTTCAAAAGAAATAACACTCTTTATTTTAGATACCTCATTACGATATTACTCCCACTTACTATTTATCTCACAGACTATAATCTATGGATTACTCTCTCTACTTTCTACTTCTCTCATTTTGATGTACTTGAAATGAGAAAACAAGGCTGGTATTTATAGTCGTGGATGGCGTTGCTTTCAGCCAATCAAAATGAGTTATGAAAACTTGAAATTGCAAATGCAATTTGCATATTGAGATTGTAGGCGCCTACAATTTTATTCTCCACTCACATTATTTCTTCTTTTCCTTTTATGTTTTCTTTCATTCAATATGTGCCCCACAAATTTCTTCCTTAATTTTGATTTTTCTTTTCTCCAAGACTTGATCTCAATCCTCAAAATTAAGAGGCTTTGTAAAAATATCTGCAGCTTGATCATGAGACTTTATATATTTGAGCTTGACTTCCTTCTTGGCAAAGCATTCTCTGATAAAGTGATACCTTGTATTTATATGCTTGCTTCGATCATGATATATTAGATTCTTCGCGAGTGCGTGTCGGATTTGTTGTCAATACAAATCTCTGTATCTTCAATTTGTGGCAAATTGAGCTCCTTCAATAATATTCTCATCCAAATAGCATGACATGTACAGGATGTTGCTGCTACATAATTCGGTTTCACAAGTCCAGTGTCACGACCCATTTTCTGAACAAGCCGGGACCGGCACTCGATCACTAAACATGACCAAGCGAACCATATCTGCTTATCAAATCTATTATAACTCCAAACTTTATATGCAACAAGGCAATACTCTAACCAAATAATTTTGTTTAATTTATATATTTAAATAAATCAACTCCAAAACTTTATCCATAGTAACCAATAAAATACTGCTAAGTTATTACCAAAAAAATCTGAATCTTAACCCAACGACTATGTCTATGAAGCCTCTACTGATAAACTAACGCACTGCTCAGGACATGAGATTTCCTGGCCAGTTCTCTAAGTAACAAAAAAAATAACTAAATAAAGATGACTCTAAGGAATACTCCACGAACAAAAGCAGAGCTCACCAATAGCACTGGAAGAGAAGGAAGTCCTAACTCGTAGCCTGCTCGCCTGCAAATCCGGTTTCTACGTTGTATCGCAGACCAATGTAGGTTCCCAAAAGAGAACGTCAGTACCATCCATTGTACTCAGCGAGTGTCAACAACAGGGGGCGAAACTTTAATAACATATACATTATGAGCAAAGGTTCTAAAGGCATGTAAAACATAAAGCTTATAAGAATAATTCTAAATAATTGCATAATAGCAGTTTATGAATATTCTAAAAGAAATTCTTTTCTTTTCTTTCTAAAAAAGAATTCTTCACTTTATACTTTGGGAGTTCCAACTATCCTGACTTAATTCTGTCTCAGTCACCGTGTGATCGGCACGGGTTCGATCCCAACCTGATCGAATAGGCCCAATCCACGAGGTGCCACTCGCTTCATGGTTCTCAACGCTCATGTATCATACCTTAGCATGGCTAAGTAAATTCTCAGCAACGAGACCTTCGGCTCGTGTGCTCCCTACTTTGGCACAAGTAGTTTCAGGAAGTCAACGCCTTGGTCAGGACCCTCAGCCTGTACGATGACCCCTTCTCAGAATAAAGGATACTCCCAAAAATCTTTTCTTTCTAAAACTTCTTCTTGTGACTTTTCAAGTCTAAATCTTTTCTTTATAAAACATCATGTACATGCTCATGCTGGTATCCTTAAATGTAAAGCATGGCATAAGAATGAAATAAACATATAAAGGTATTTCTAAAGATTCTTTCTTCTTCATAAATTTTCAACATGAAAATAGCATATAAGAATAACACAAGAATCTGAAAATTTAAGCACATATATCATAATAAATCATCTAAACTTTTGCTAGAACAATTCTAAGTTAATAGGTACTCACTCGCTCCAATTAAGTAAATATAAACTCTTTTAAGCAATTCATCAAACACCTTGTATGCGTGCTTTTGTGAGTTAAACCACTTTAGTAAAGGGTTATATCTTCTCACCTCAAAACTTCTCGAGCCAATACGTAGGCCCCAGTCCAATTGACACCAGTCAAACAATGGATTCTACAACAACGAGTGCATTTTAATTAATTTTAAAGTTTCGCACCTAACACACGGAACTTTACTGTTGATATAGAGAAAGAAGGGAATAACTATCCAGTTCTTACCTATTACTACAGTAGGGTAATTGACAATCGGGAATTTTATATGCCTGAGTTCAAGAATTAGTGATTTATAAAGAACCCTAGATTTTCCGTTGCTTGCGTGATAAGAAGCCTCTGTTTCGTGAGCAAACTGTTCTTTTTCGTCTAAGCTTTTGCCTTCCGTCGTTTTTGATAATGACGGAACGAACGCTCTGTTTCTCTTTGAGGCTTGGGGCCTTTTTGTTTTCCACAGCCCTTCTATGGGCTTTTAGCCCTTTTTCCTTTTTTTTTTTAACTTAACTAATAATTAATGATACCCACTTTTAAAAATTAATAATATTAAATTAATAACATTTCCCTAATTGTATATCCAATTATTTATAAATAGAAAAGTAACTCAAAAATCAATCACAAGGGCTTAAATCCTTAATAGAAGTATAATTTAAAATTAAAAAAAAAGATTAAATTAAATTCTATATTTAGCGCGTCTTGAAACTTTTATAGATTTGAGGAGTGTTACAATCTTCCCTCCTTAAAAACATTCGTCCTTGAATGTTGCTAGGGCCTTATTCTTAAGCTAACAATCATTCCTTAAGTCCTTGAACCTCTTAAGTTTTCTTAGCACTACTCACTCTTCTAAGGGACTCAAAATTTTGGCTAACCCCCTAAATTTTCAAAAATTTCGGCAGAGTTTCCCTTGTAAATTGGACTATCCAAAAAAATATCCCTGTCGCAAATACCACAACTACACCAACAACAACCAAATATACCATAACAGGCCATTCTTAGGCACCATACACAGCTCATAAATTAATTACTCACACTCCGGCAAGGGGGTACCACAATAACCAACAAGAATCTAAAGCACACCATCTTAGCAAAAGTAAATCAATTTAAGGAGTTAAATGTACTCTGGCATGGCACTAAATTATTAAATAACTAAATATACTCTGACAAAAACTAAATTACTTCAACAACTACGTATTATCTAGCAAGGAGATAAACACATGCTAACTTGTATTTACTAAATAAAATATAAATGTCAATCCAAACCTAGGTTCACATACCTTTTTCCTCAAATAAATATGGATATTTCTTCCTCATATCTTCCTCGACCACCCACGTAGCCTTTTTTGAATCATGATTACTCCACAAAACTTTTACCGATGCTAAATCTTTTGTTCTCAACTTTCTTACTTGCCTATCGAGAATTTCTATAGGTAACTCTTCATAAGTCAAGCCTTCTTTAATTTCTATGGTATCGGCAGGTATTATATGCGACTCATCATGAATGTACTTTTTAAGCATAGACACATGAAAGACAGGGTGAACAGAGGAAAACTCAACGGGTAGCGCTAGCTTATAAGCCACGTTTCCTTTCTTTTCTAGAATTTCATAAGGTCCGATAAATCTAGGGCTAAGTTTCCCTTTCTTACCAAACCTCATAACTCCTTTCATTAGTGAAACTTTCAAAAACACCTTATCACCAACCATGAACCCTAACTCACGATGCCTCTTGTCCGAATAAGACTTTTGACGGCTCTGAGCCGCTTTACGTCTTTCTCTAATTAGCTGAACTTTCTCCAAGGCCTCACAAACAAACTCTGGACCAATCAACGACACCTCTCTAGGTTCAAACCAACCCACTAGAGACCTACATCTCCGCTCATACAACGCTTCATAAGGAGCCATACCAATGCTGGCCTGATAGCTGTTATTGTAAGCGAATTCTATAAGTGGCAAGTGATCATCCCAATTACCTCCAAAATCTATAACACATGCTCGCAACATATCTTCAAGAGTCTGAATGGTCCTTTCTGCCTGACCATCGGTCTGTGGATGGAAAACGGTGCTCAAATTGACCTTGGTACCTAATCTTTTCTGAAATGCCTGCCAAAAATGCGCCATGAACTGAGGGCCTCTGTCAGATATGATTGAAACTGGAGTACCATGCAATCGGACTATTTCTTTGATGTACAACTGCGCATACTGCTCTGCGGAGTCTGTCGTCTTTACTATTAGGAAATGCGCGGACTTTGTCAGTCGGTCTACAATAACCCAAATTGAATCATGTTTACGGTATGTGCGAGGTAGACCTACTACTAATTCCATATTAATCATCTCCCACTTCCATTGTGGTATCTCTATATCTTAAGCTAGGCCACCAGGCCTTTGATGCTCGGCTTTGACTTCCTGGCAATTTAAACATTTAGCCACATGATCTGCTACTTGTTTCTTCATGCCTTTCCACCAATACAACTCCTCAAATCTAGATACATTTTGGTAGCACCTGGGTGGATAGAGTGCCTCGAACTGTGAGCTTCCTCCATTATGGCCTTCCTAAGACCATCTACATCAGGCCTTCCTAAGACCATCGGTTGGCGTTGTCCGCCTAGGCCAGTTCTTGATTGCTTCTGTCTTCTGAGGGTCTACTCTTATTCCTTCACTAGATACCACGTGGCCTAAGAATGCCACTAAATGCAACCAGAACTCACATTTTGAAAACTTGGCATAAAGCTCATTATGGCCTTCCTAAGACCATCTACATCAGGCACACATAACCGATCATTCAACTTCAAAACTCCGTCAGTTCCTGGAGTGAAAACAATGATTTCTTTGCTTCTGACTCCTTCTTATAATTTCACTAAGTACGGATCTTCGTCTTGTTTAGCCTTAACATGCGCAACAAGGGAGGATTGCGCTAAGGCATAAGCAGTTATATCTCCTTCTTCGGTCTCATCCAATCTAATTCCATCATTTGCTAGTTTTTGAATTTCTCGACCCAAAGATCGCCTTTGTACTGCAAGATAGGCCAAGACACCCATTGACTTCCTACTAAGTGCATCTGCTACCACATTAGCTTTGCCCAGGTGATAAAGGATATTGATGTCATAATCTTTCAATAGCTCGAGCCACCTTCTCTGTCTCAAATTTAGTTCTTTTTGCTTGAAAATGTACTGGAGGCTTTTGTGATCTGTAAACACTTCAGAATGCTCGCCATAAAGGTAGTGTCGCCATATTTTTAATGCAAACACTACTGCTGCAAGCTCCAAGTCGTGTGTGGGGTAGTTTTTTTCATTATTCTTTAACTGCCTGGAAGCATAAGCAATAACTTTTCCATTTTGCATAAGAACATAACCGAGACCAACTCTCGAGCCATCACAATACACTGTGAACCCACCCGAACCTATCGGCAAGGTTAATACATGTGCAGTGGTCAACCTTTTCTTTAACTCTTGAAAACTCTGCTCACAAGCGTCTGACCACTGGAACTTAACTGCTTTCTGAGTCAACTTAGTTAGTGGAGCTGCAAGTAAGGAAAACCCCTCTACAAACCTTCTATAGTAGCCAGATAACCCCAAGAAACTCCTGGTTTCGGTTGGCGTTGTCCGCCTAGGCCAGTTCTTGATTGCTTCTGTCTTCTGAGGGTCTACTCTTATTCCTTCACTAGATACCACGTGGCCTAAGAATGCCACTAAATGCAACCAGAACTCACATTTTGAAAACTTGGCATAAAGCTCATTCTCCTTCAAGGTCTGCAAGGCTATTCTAAGGTGTTCTGCATGATCTTCCTTGCTCTTAGTGTATACCAAAATATCTTCTATAAACACGATAATAAAGGTATCCAGGAATGGCTTGAAAATTCTGTTCATGAGGTCCATGAATGCAGCTGGAGCATTTGTCAACCCGTAGGACATCACTAGAAATTCATAGTGCCCGTAGCGAGTTCTAAAGGTTGTTTTAGATATATCCTCTTTTCTGATCCTCAACTGATGGTACCCCGACCTCAAGTCTATTTTTGAAAAGTACTTTGCACCCTGAAGTTGATCAAATAAATCATCAATTCTTGGCAGTGGGTACTTGTTCTTAATGGTAACTTTATTCAACTGCCGATAGTCGACACACATTCTGAGAGACCCATCTTTCTTCTTGACAAACAGGACAGGGGCACCCCATGGTGAAACACTCGGTCTGATGAAGCCCTGGTCAAGAAGGTCTTTCAACTGTTCTCTCAACTCATTAAGTTCTGTTGGAGCCATCCTATAAGGAGGTATAGATATGGGCTGAGTTCCTGGCATGAGATCAACGCCGAAGTCTATGATTCTTTCGGGAGGAAGTCCGGGAAGGTCATCTGGGAAAACTTCTGGAAATTCTCTAACAACTGGCACTGACTGAAGAGCTGGTAGTTCTGATTCTGGATTAATAATGTGAGCCAAATAGGCGAGACACCCCTCACCGATCATTCGTTGTGCCTTAAGGTAAGAAATAAACTTACCTACAAGCGATGCTGAACTACCCTTCCACTCTAAGACTTCTTCATTTGGAAATTGGAACCTGACTATCTTGGCATGACAATCTAACATGGCATAGCAGGAAGATAACCAATCCATACCCATGATCACATCAAAATCCACCATTTCTAACTCTATGAGATCGGCTTTGGTGTTGCGACCTTGGACTGAAACTATACAACCTCTATAGACTCTTGTGACTTTCACTGACTCGCCAACTGGAGTAGATACTAGGAATGGCTCACTAAGTTATTCAGGTTCTAGTCCGAGGTTAATTGCAAAGTATGGAGTCACATATGAAAACGTTGAACCTGGATCCATTATGGCATAAGCATTATGTGAGCAGACTAAAAGTATACCTGTAATAACTTCTGCAGATGCCTCTACACTTTGACGATCAAGTGTAGCAAACAAACGGGGTTGTCCTCCTCTCTGAGTAACTCGGTCTGCACTTCTGCCTACTCCATGCCCGGTCTGATTATGAGAACCACGAGCCTATGGTGGTGCAGCTGCAGTAGCTGAGGAACTAGATGGACGAGTTGATCCACAGCTGAAATTATGTCGCAACTTTGGGCAGTTGGCCTTTATATGACCAATGTCTCCACAATGGTAGCAACCATGAAACCCGAGCTTGCACTGACCTGAATGTTGCCGCTTACATGTTCCACAAAGACCTTGTTGGTGTGAATGTTGCTCAGCATGACTCTGGCTATGTGAGGATGATGTCCTAAAATTCTGATTCTGGCGAGACTGATTTCCATAACCCTGAGTACGTCTGAAGGAAGACGCACCACCTAACTGATGACTGGACTGAGCTGGTGCTAATGACTCCTTATTAGAGGAATCCCTTCCACCTCCGCTGGATGTACCATTAAACCTGCCCGTTGTCCGGGCTTTCTTGTTATGCTCTTTTTCTTCTCTCCTTAGTTGTCTGTCCTTTTCTAAGTGCTTGGCAAATCCCACAACAGAGGAGAAGGCTTTTATCCCTACTACTGCAGCTGATGTCGTATCCTTAATGTGGTAAGCTAAACCACCAACAAAGCTGCGAATCTTTGCTTTTTCAGTCTTAACCATGTGAGGAGCATGCTTAGCTAACCTTATGAATTCCATGTAGTACTCTTGCACACTTTTATTCCCTTGCTTGAGTTGTTCGAACTCTGTAGCCTTAGCTTCCCTATCCTCTTCTGGGATAAAGTTAGCCATGAAGGCCTCTTTAAATTCTTCCCAAGTAGGCGGACCATCATCTTGATCTCTTTCCTTTTCCCACATCTCAAACCAAGCGCCGGCCACATCTCTAAGCTGGTAAGCAGCTAGCTCCACAACTTCATCATCAAATGCTTTCATCACTCGGAGGGCTTTCTTGACACCCTCCAGCCACAACATTGGATCTTCATCAACTATAGAACCATGGAACACTGGAGGACTCAACTTCAGAAATTCATTCACTCTTGAGGACTCAGAATTGTTCTGTATATCTGATTGAGGTGGAATCTCATCTCTTCTCTCGTTCTGGTTGGCCATAAAAGCTTTTAAACATCTCCATAGCACTGTTGACAACATTAAACATCTGAACCACCTCGAGAGATATAGTTGCCTGAGCCGCAACTGCTGTTGGGGACGGTACTGGATCCTGAGGTACTGGATCATTATGCTCCACCCCTTCTTCATGTTCAACCCGGGGTACTTGAACCCCTTTGTGGATTTACTCTTCCTTTTCTGAGTTGAAGGCTTTTTAGTTCTGCCTTGAGCCACAATAGTAGCAATAGTTTCTTGAGCAGCATCCTGAGTGTTGGTGTCAGAATTGCGAGTACGAGCCATTTCTGCGAGTTTTGGAGAAACGAATAAATTAGAAAATTTCTTAGAGGTAGACTCTACTGCACGATCTAAAGTATGAAAAAAAAGAGACTTTTCCTAAATGTTTGTAGCCTCATGTTTATAAGTATGGCGTGCTTCATACACATAAATAAGACTCTACTAACACGGCTTCATAGACCCCAAGGACTCCATAAACCTGAGGCTCTGATACCAAGTTTGTCACGACCCATTTTCTGAACAAGCAGGGACCGGCACTCGATCACTAACCATGACCGAGCGAACCATCTCTGCTTATCAAATCTATTATAACTCCAAACTTTATATGCAACAAGGCAATACTCTAACCAAATACTTTTGTTTAATTTAAACATTTAAATAAATCAACTCCAAAACTTTATTCATAGTAACCAATGAAATACTGCTAGTTATTATCAAAAACATCTGAATCTTAACCCAACGACTATGTCTATGAAGCCTCTACTGATAAACTGACGCACTGCTCAGGACATGAGATTTCCTGGCCAGTTCTCTAAGTAACAAAGAAATAACTAAATAAAGATGACTCTAAGGAATACTCCACGAACAAAAGCGGAGCTCACCAATAGCACTGGAAGAGAAGGAAGTCCTAACTCGTAGCCTGCTCGCCTGCAAATCCGGTTCCTACGTTGTACCGCAGACCAACGTAGGTTCCCAAAAGAGAACGTCAGTACCATCCATTGTACTCAGTGAGTGTCAACAACAGGGGGCGAAACTTTAATAACATATACATTATGAGCAAAGGTTCTAAAGGCATGTAAAACATAAAGCTTATAAGAATAATTCTAAATAATTGCATAATAGCAGTTTATGAATATTCTAAAAGAAATTCTTTTCTTTTCTTTCAAAAAAAGAATTCTTCACTTTATACTTTGGGAGTTCCAACTATCCTGACTTAATTCTGTCTCAGTCACCGTGTGATCGGCACGGGTTCGATCCCAACCTGATCGAATAGGCCCAATCCATGAGGTGCCACTCGCTTCATGGTTCTCAGCGCTCATGTATCATACCTTAGCATGGCTAAGTAAATTCTCAGCAACGAGACCCTCGGCTCGTGTGCTCCCTACTTTGGCACAAGTAGTTTCAGGAAGTCAACGCCTTGGTCAGGACCCTCGGCCTGTACGATGACCCCTTCTCAGAATAAAGGATACTCCCAAAAATCTTTTCTTTCTAAAACTTCTTCTTGTGACTTTTCAAGTCTAAATCTTTTCTTTATAAAACATCATGTACATGCTCATGCTGGTATCCTTAAATGTAAAGCATGGTATAAGAATGAAATAAACATGTAAAAGTATTTCTAAAGATTCTTTCTTCTTCATAAATTTTCAACATGAAAATAACATATAAGAATAACACAAGAATCTGAAAATTTAAGCACATATATCATAATAAATCATCTAAACTTTTGCTAGAACAATTCTAAGTTAATAGGTACTCACTCGCTCCAATTAAGTAAAAATAAACTCTTTTAAGCAATTCATCAAACACCTTGTATGCGTGCTTTTGTGAGTTATAAAGGGGTTATATCCACTCACCTCAAAACTTCTCGAGCCAATACGTAGGCCCCAGTCCAATTGACACCAGTCAAACAATCGATTCTACAACAACCAGTGCATTTTAATCAATTTTAAAGTTTCGCACCTAAACACGGAACTTTACTGTTGATATAGAGAAAGAAGGGAATAACTATTCAATTCTTACCTATTACTATTGTAGGATAATTGACAATAGGGAATTTCATATACCTGAATTCAAGAATTAGTGATTCGTAAAGAACCCTAGAATCTTTCTGTTGCATGCGTGATAAAAAGCCTTCGTTTCGCTGGTTCTGTTCGTGCGAAGGAACAGAATGTTTCTCTCTTTTCTCGTATAAAGGATTTCAATCCTTTTGGTTCTAACATCCCTTTATGGGCTTTAGTTTGTCCCCCTGTTTCTTCTTTTGTTTTATTGCTTTTTTTCATTTAACTAATAATTAATGATACTCACTTTTAATATTTAATAATATTAAAATAATAATCCCCTAATTGTATATCCAGTTCTTTATAAATAGAAAAGTAACTCAAAATCAATCACAAGGGTTTAAATCCGTAATAGAAGTATAATTTGAGATTAAAAAAATTAATAAATAAATTCTGTTTTTAGCGTGTCTTGAAACTTTTATATATTTGAGGACTGTTACAAAAATAGGTTAAAATCACTTACCAATGGATTGGGGAAGAAGGGTTCTTGGGAAAATCGCCTCTAGGGTTTTTCTTGTTTTGAAAATTTGAAGAATGAGAGAAAATCCCGTCTAACTTGAATTTGACCAGTTACAGATGTCGCAATTGCGACCTGGGGTTCGTAATCCTGAACCCCGCAAATGCAAGAAAGCCTTCGCAAATGCGAAGTCCCACACTTTTGCGAGGTCTGAGACCTGCACTAGAAACTGATGAACACCAGATGAGTTTCTAAGTCCAAATTCACTCCGTAGCCTATCCGAAACTCACCCGAGCCCTCGAGGCTCCAAACCAAACATGCACACAA
>NW_017675436.1:0-30755 GCF_001879085.1 Nicotiana attenuata
ATATGCTATTTTGAAAGTATTTATGCATATAAAAAATATAGGAAAAAATTGGGTATCAACAGCTGCCCCTCTTTCCCGGGAAGGATGAAAGAGTTTTCGGGTAAAGAAATGATAGTCAATTTTGACCGGACGGGATGCTTTGAAAGACAGGGGCCGGACTCCGGTCTCCGAGCTACCTACATATCCCTGGTTTTAAAGGAATCAGGCCATGTGTAGTTTTGGATTCGTCGGTGGAATATATCGATGAAATTTTTGCGAGAACGGACACGAGATGCGGAAGCGGCCATGGTGAGCGGTTAAGATTCGAGATAGTGGGAGGAACCGGAGCGAGATTGCTCCTGCTAGGATAGCGGTTGCTCACTGGTTACCTGCAGATAAAAGATGCTACAAACATGTACTTGTGCGGAAATTTAAACATGATGCAAATTCCCTTTGGACCATGAAAGTTGTCTTCGGACGGTTTAAAGATGACGTCCTGGGCCATGAATTATTTAGTGAGGGATTCGGAGGCCATGAAATGATGTTCTCATGCAAATAGGAGGCAAGGATTAGCCTCATTGTGTCAAGGATTAGACTCATGCAACTAGGGAGTCAGGGATTAGACTCATGCAAGTATGGAGGCGGGGATTAGCCTCATGGAGTCAAGGATTAGACTCATGCAAATGGGGAGGAAAGGATTAGCCTCATGCAAATCGGGGAGGCAAGGATTAGCCTCATGCAAATATAGGGAGGCAAGGGTTAGCCTCATGCAAATATGGGAGTCAAGGATTAGACTCATGCAAATATAGAGGCAAGGATTAGANAGGGTTGGTTGAGTTACTGAGAGAGAAGAGGAGATGAGAGAATACGGAGGCGGCGGGTTTGGAGAATGAGTTAGGGTTAGGTCGTTTAGGATTAAAAAGAAAGGGTTAATACGGGCCGTTGATCTCTCAGATCAACGCCCGTGATTTAATTGGTTCTGGGTCGGGTAGGCGGGTTTAGGGTTTGGGCCGGGTAATTTGGTTAGAAATTGGGCTGGGGTTGGGTTAAAATTGGGGCTAAGATTGAAATGCAATCTGGCTATATTTTAAATAGCCAATTTATCCCTATATAATTTATAATAAATTGCAAATAATTTCTACAAAATAATTTCATGTACTAAAATGTTTTAAAATAGATTTTCAACATTTTAAAACTATAGAAGGTCAATTTTATGCATATAAATGTAATTAAACATTAATAGGGCTAATATTGCAATTATATGCAAATTAGTTTTAAAAATATAAATGCAATAATAAAAAATGCACAAAAATATTTTAACCATATTTTGGCATAAACATAGAATTTAAACGACTAAATCACCACAGAAATAATTTCAGGGATAATTATTGGGGATTATATGAGTAAAAGGGAAGGAAATAAATCAATTTTAAAATCTTTAAAATTATAGAAAAATTATAAAAACCTTGTGCATGCTTATATATGCATATATATGCTATTTTGAAAGTATTTATGCATATATAAAAAATATAGGGAAAAATTGGGTATCAACAACTTCCTCTCTTTACCCGGGAAGGATGAAAGAGTTTTCGGGTAAAGAAATGATGGTCAATTTTGACCGGACGGAATGCTTTGAAAGACAGGGGTCAGACTCTAGTCTTCGAGCTACCTACATATCCTTGGTTTCGCAGGAATCAGGCCATGTGTAGTTCTAGATTCGTCGGTGGGATATACTGATGAAATTTTTGCAAGAACTGACATGAGATGCGGAAGCGGCCATGGTGAGCGATTAAGGCTCGAGATAGTTGGAGGAACCAGAGCGAGATTTCTCCTGCTAGGATAGCGGTTGCTCACTGCTTACCTGCAGATAAAAGATGCCACAAACATGTATTTGTGCGAAAATTTAAACATGATGCAAATTACCTTTGGACCATGGAAGTTGTCTTCGGACGGTTTAAAGATGAAATCCTTTGACCATGATGTCCTGGACCATGAATTACTTAGTGAGGGATTCGCAGGCCATGAAATGATGTTCTCGGGCTATGAAAATGGTGCCTCCGAACCATGATGCCTTTGAATAATGATATGCAAATTTGAGGGACCCTCAGGCCATGGCATGGTGTCTTCCGACTATGAGGATGATGCCTTTAGACTATGACGCCTTTGGATAGGTTGGCGATATTTCATCCCATGATATGCAATAGTATGATGTTAACAAGACAAGGCTTAGTCTTGTGAAATGGAGGGCAGAGCTTAGCCCGATCGAAAAGCAAATAAATAGTACTAAAAATAGAGCAATATTTGTGCAAGGAGGGACAGTGCTTGGTTCCATGCAGACGGGGAGGCAAGGATTAGCCTCATGCAAGTATGGAGGTAGGGATTAGCCTCATGCAAATAGTAGGCAAGGATTAGCCTCATGGAGTTAAGGATTGGACTCATACAAATATGGAGGCAGGGATTAGACTCATGCAAGTATGGAGGCATGGATTAGCCTCATGGAGTCAAGGATTAGACTCATGCAAATATAGAGGCAAGGATTAGCCTCATGCAAATGGGGAGGCAAGGATTAGCCTCATGCAAATCGGGGAGGCAAGGATTAGCCTCATGGAGTCAAGGATTAGACTCATGCAAATGGGGAGGCAAGGATTAGCCTCATGCAAATCGGGGAGGCAAGGATTAGCCTCATGCAAATATGGAGGCAGGGATTAGCCTCATGGAGTCAAGGATTAGACTCATGCAAATGGGGAGGCAAGGATTAGCCTCATGCAAATCGGGGAGGCAAGGATTAGCCTCATGCAAATATGGAGGCAGGGATTAGCCTCATGCAGGACAGAGTCAAGGATTAGACTCATGCAAATGGGGAGGCAAGGATTAGCCTCATGCAAATATAGGAGGCAAGGATTAGCCTCATGCAAATGGGGAGGCAAGGATTAGCCTCATGCAAATTGGGGAGGCAAGGATTAGCCTCATGCAGGTATGGAGTCAAGGATTAGACTCATGCAAATAGGGAGGCAGGATTAGCCTCATGGAGTCAAGGATTAGACTCATGCAAATGGGGAGGCAAGGATTAGCCTCATGCAAATCGGGGAGGCAAGGATTAGCCTCATGCAAATAGGAGGCAAGGATTAGCCTCATGCAAGTATGGGGAGGCAAGGATTAGCCTCATGCAAATATGGAGTCAAGGATTAGACTCATGCAAATATAGAGGCAAGGATTAGCCTCATGCAAATGGGGAGGCAAGGATTAGCCTCATGCAAATCGGGGAGGCAAGGATTAGCCTCATGCAAATATGGAGGCAGGGATTAGCCTCATGGAGTCAAGGATTAGACTCATGCAAATGGGGAGGCAAGGATTAGCCTCATGCAAATCGGGGAGGCAAGGATTAGCCTCATGCAAATATGGAGGCAGGGATTAACCTCATGGAGTCAAGGATTAGACTCATGCAAATGGGGAGGCAAGGATTAGCCTCATACAGGTATAGAGGCAAGGATTAGCCTCATGCAAGTATGCGGGACAGGGATTAGTCCCATGCAAAGAGCAAGAAGCAAATAAGAGTAGCATATGTTTTAGGTGGAGATGTATTCGGTGTCTGATGGCCTGATTGATGGCGATCTTGCTACGTGGATGTTACCGTTACGTCAGATGTGCCTACGTCCAAAGAAAAATTGTATGTTTTGTGGGGGGAAGGTTTGTTCGTGCTTCTGTCTACCGGCCTTGCTTTGCTCCGTTTTGAAAGCCTTTCGAGTTCCCCTAGGTGATACCTGACTGTAATGGAAATAGAGTTTTCGAAAATATGCAATTATTGGTGAAAGTAGAGTTAATTTAGAAAACACAGTGAAATATCACATTATTTTAGATGAACTAGTGACTGTAACACATTTCAGAGACATTGCAACTCTCTCGTATCGGAATTTTGAGGGTCCTCCTCAAAATTCTGCCCCAGTTTCTTAACCGATTTTGACTGTCTGACACATGTTGGCATTGGCTGGACTTGCTCCGGAATTTTTGGGGTCCTCCTCAAAATTCTGCCCCAGTTTCTGATCTTGGGGGAAATGAAAATTTTATTATGATATGACCGAACCCATAAGGCTGCCTACGTATCCCCTCTTAAACGGGAATCAGGTCAAGCATAGTTCGATTACATCAGATGAAGAAATGTAAATAGTCTAAGCATAGTATCTTTTGACTGCGTCTGAATTGATTGGTTTTGGCCAGATTTCTCCATTCATTTCTGCAAGTATAAGTGCTCCTCCTGTCAGTACCCTACGAACCATGTGCGGACCTTGCCAATTGGGAGAGAATTTACCTTTGGCTTCATCTTGATGCGGGAAGATTTTCTTCAATACCAGCTGCCCTGGCGCGAACTGTCTTGGTTTGACCCTTTTGTTGAAAGCTTTAGACATTCTGTTTTGGTAAAGTTGACCGTGACATACTACGTTCATCCTCTTTCCATCGATAAGGGCCAATTGTTCATAGCGACTCCTTATCCACTCTGCATCACTGAGTTCAGCTTCCTGAATGATTCTTAAAGAAGAATCTCCAACTCGGCTGGGATGACAACCTCGGTACCTTAAACCAAAATGTAAGGAGTTGTCCCGGTTGATGTGCGAACCGTGGTGCGGTACCCCAACAAGGCAAAGGGTAACCTCTCATGCCATTGTTTGTGGTTCTCTACCATTTTCCTTAGTATCTTCTTGATATTTTTATTGGCGGCTTCTACAGCTCCATTCATCTGGGGTTTGTAGGCTGTGGAATTCTTGTGCTTGATTTTGAAAGCTTCACATATAGCTTTCATCAGATCACTGTTGAAGTTGGCGGCATTGTTAGTAATAATGGACTCGGGAACTCCGAATCGGCAGACAATACGATCCTTGACAAAATCTGCGACGACCTTCTTGGTTACAGCTTTGTAAGACGCAGCTTCGGCCCATTTTGTGAAGTAATCGTTGGCGACCAGAATAAACCTATGTCCATTTGAAGCAGTGGGCTCAATTGGACCAATAACATCCATTCCCCAGGCGGCTAATGGCCAAGGTGAGCTTGTTGCATTGAGCTCGTTTGGCGGCACTTTTATCATGTCGGCATGCACTTGACTTGAAAGCATTTGCGGACATACTGAATGCAATCCGTCTCTATGGTCATCCAAAAGTAACCTGCCCTGAGTATCTTCTTAGCCAAGACGAAACCATTCATGTGTGGACCACATGTCCCAGCATGCACATCCTCAAGTAGCTTAGAAGCTTCCTTTGCGTCAACACATCTTAGTAGACCCAAATCAGGAGTTCTTCTGTACAAGTTCCCTCCGCTGTGGAAGAAGTGATTCGACAGTCTCTGGAGTGTGCGTTTCTGAGTGTGATTTGCATGCTCCGGGTACTCTCCTTTTGATAAGTATTCTTTGATGTCGTGGAACCAAGGCTTTCCATCCGCTTCTTCCTCGACATGAGTACAATATGCCGCCTGATCGTGGATCCTCACCGGGATGGGATCAATGTATTTCTTATCTGGATGTTGTATCATGGATGACAAAGTGGCCAATGCGTCGGCAAACTCATTCTGAATTCTGGGCACATGTCGGAATTATATCTTTGTAAACCTTTTTCTCAATTCCTGCACATGGTGCAGATATGGCAATATCTTGTTATTCTTGGTGGCCCACTCTCCTTGTACTTGGTGCACGAGCAGATCTGAATCTCCGATCGCCAGCAGCTCCTGAATGTTCATGTCGATTTCCATGTTGAGTCCTAATATGCAGGCTTCATACTCCCCCATGTTGTTAGTGCAGGGAAATCTGAGTTTAGCAGATACCGGATAGTGCTGACCTGTCTCTGATACCAAAAATGCTCCTATGCCCACTCCTTTGAAATTTGCGGCTCCATCGAAAAACATCCTCCAACCATCATATGTTTCAGTAATGTCTTCTCCCACGAATGATACCTCTTCGTCAGGAAAATACGTTTTCAAGGGTTTGTATTCTCCTCCCACCGGGTTTTCAGCAAGGTGATCTGCCAACGCGCTTCCTTTGACCGCCTTTTGAGTTACGCAGACGATATCGAACTCACTTAATAGTATCTGCCATTTGGCCAATTTTCCCGTCGGCATGGGTTTCTGGAATATGTACTTCAGAGGATCCATCATGGATATGAGGTATGTAGTGTAGGCACAGAAGTAATGCCTCAATTTCTGAGCTGTCCAGGTCAAAGCACAGCAAGTGCATTCAAGCAGAGAGTACCGTGCTTTGTAAGGTGTGAACTTCTTACTCAAGTAGTATATGGCCTGCTCCTTGCTTCCTGTCTCGTCATGTTGTCCCAAAACACATCCGAAGGCCCCATCCAATACCGATAGATAAAGTAGCAAAGGTCGCCCCGGCTCTGGCGGGACCAGCACTGGCGGTGTGGATAAGTACTCCTTGATTCTGTCAAAGGCTTTCTGACAATTCTCAGTCCAGCTTGTTTCGGCATCTTTCCTTAGCATCTTGAAGATGGGTTCACATATGACTGTGGACTGTGCTATGAAGCGACTGATATAGTTGAGACGCCCTAGGAAGCTCATCATGTCCTTTTTACTCCTGGGCGGTGGTAACTCCTGAATAGCCTTGACTTTAGACTGATCTAGCTCAATCCCTCGATGGCTGACAATGAACCCCAATAACTTTCCTGCGGGAACCCCGAATGCACACTTGGCGGGGTTTAGTTTCAAGTTGTACCTCCTGAGTCTGTCGAAGAATTTTCTCAAGTCTGCTATGTGGTCTGCGGCCCTCATGGATTTGATGATGACGTCGTCCACATATACCTCTATCTTCTTGTGCATCATATCATGGAAGATGGTTGTAATGGCTCTCATGTAAGTGGCCCCAGCGTTCTTCAAACTGAATGGCATCATCTTGTAACAATATACACCCCATGGTGTAATAAAAGCTGTCTTCTCTGCATCTTCTTCATCCATCCAAATCTGGTGATAACCCGCGAAGCAATCTACAAAGGATTGGAGTTCGTGCTTGGCGCAATTATCGGTCAGGATGTGTATATTTGGCAGTGGGAAGTCGTCCTTGGGACTTGCTCTGTTTAAATCTCGATAGTCAACACATACTCTGACCTTTCCATCTTTCTTTGGAACCGGCACAATGTTAGCTAACCAAGTCGGATACTCAACCACCCTGAGAACTTTGGCTTTGATCTGCTTGGTAACTTCCTCCTTGATTTTCAGGCTCATGTCTAGTTTGAACTTTCGGTGTTTTTGCTTGACTGGCGGGCACATGGGATTAGTGGGCAACTTGTGAGCCACTGTAGATGTGCTCAAACCGGTCATATCGTCGTATGACCATGCGAAAATGTCCTCATATTCTTTTAGGAAACAAATGTGTTCCTCCTTCTCTGCTGGTGATAAGTGAATGCTGATGCAGGTCTCCTTGACGGTCTCGGCGTCTCCCAAATTTACTGCTTCGGTCTCGTCTAGATTGGAATTAAGCTTATTCTCAAAATTTTCAACCTCCCTGACAATTTCCTCAGGTACCTCATCCTCTTCCTCTGAATCACTATTCTCATGTTGCGTTGCCTCATTACATGTCACAGTTACTGGTTCATCAGGAAAAGTAATATTAACGCTGTAGAAAAAAAGTGTAGAAATAGTAATGAATAATAAAGAGCAAGTGTATTTGACTAAAACTTGAAAAATTGTCCAGACAAAGTACGGCTCGATGAATCGAGCATTTATTTTGAAACGAGTAAAACTTAAAACAAAATTACGGGAAATCTTAAATGCCTAGAATGGCTTATAGAAGTAAATTCTAGCAAGCTACCCAGGGACTCGGCGGGCTTGGGATGGTGTGGCGGTCCAGTTCCTGAGAACAACTCCCTTCTTCACAGTCTGGATAGTGAGGCCTTCATCCTCCTCCTCCTCAATTATTGCACTGCATTGTATCATTTATTCTGATTTTTCCTTTGCTTTTAGGATCACTTGGAAGAGGAGGGTGTAGAGGACCTTTAGGTATGCTGATGATACCAGTATGTGTGAACAAACCTTAGGGGATGGGAATAAAGAATGAAAGGAAAACAAAAAGGTAAACAAGTCAGTAGGTGTTCTGAAATGTTTGCAGTATCTAAACACATATTGCGAGAATGTAAATTCGTGTTCTAATTTGGGAGCCTCGTTGTACCCGAGGTAGGCCTAGCGACAAATAGATTTGGAGAACTTTAGTGCCAGTAAATGCCTCATTTCATAATGTAAAATAGACGAATCCCAAAACGACACTAAGATAATAATAAGTCACTACTGGCACTTATCCTTATTACATTTTTAGGAAAAAGCAAATAGATCTAGCCTATTTGGTCCCGGAAGGACTTTCTTCAGGCTGAATGTTCTTGTCGATCAAATCCCCCAGTTCGCGTAGGCTCATTAGCAGGAATGCCTTTGCCAAATGCCCTTCTTCGTTTCCCTCAGCGTTTTGGCAGTCGGTGACTCTCTTCCTCACTTTTCCTTCTAATTCCAACAGGCTGTATTCTAGATATTCAAGCTTCTCGCTAGATTTGGCGGCCCTCTCTTTCCATTCATTGATTTGGTCATCTAATGGAAGATTCCTCCACCAGCCTAGCAAGAGTGAGGGTGTGCTAACCATACCGAAGCTGGGGACCTCGTGCCTCATTTCCTGCAAAATAAAGGTTAGACCTTACCCCCACCAGACTCGACTATTTATACATTTGTGATCAACATATCGGCATTTAGTTCTCCAAATTAATGCACAGAATGTGGTTGTGTCCGTTGGGATTATGGAAAACCCGATGGACTTTGGATAAGGCTTATCTTAAAGGATCATTACGTGGACAACATAACCGATCCGACTAGGTTTAACCATGATGCATGCACAATTTTAACCAGAGTAAGGTTTCTATGGGGTTTTAGACTGGTACCCTCGAGCGGACAACTCGAGGGGGAAGGCACAGAACCATCGACTGCACCGCTGATCGACTGGTTTTACCGCAAATAAGCCTTTCCGAATTTAAGGGTAGTAAATAGGAAGAGCGCAACCACTCATTAAAGCGTTGCTATAGGATTTGATACGCACGAGTGGAATATGATGTGGAGCATGATTTATGCAGCAGTTGATAACATGTAGTCAAGTATTTGCACGTAAGGAAAAATAAATACAGTATTTAAATATTTGAAAGACGGTTACAGGAAAAGGAAACAAAGAGGCAAGTCAGTTTCAGGAATAAAGAACTATAAGTGCTTAAAAGAAAACAGACAGTCAAATTAAAATAAGGGAAAAGGGTACGGGATAAAGCATACTTGGATTAATTCATAAGAATAAGTTCGTTATGGTAAGAGCCTAATTCTCCCCAGCAGACGGGGAAGTCCAGGTTTCGACATTCATGGGGGTAATAACTCATTTCCTTTTGGGAATTGGGTATTTGAAGAGTCTCCACCTAACGGATTATGGTGCGTTAGGGAACCTAAAGCGATTAACTCTTAGACTAGTTTGCATTACCAGAGATTAGGGTAAGGGCTCCAAATAACCCTGAGGGGAAGGTGTTAGGCACCCCTCTCGGTCCACAACTATGGGTCCCGGCCGAACTTATACTTACAAATTAGTCCATTAACAAATAAATAGTTGAAGCAAATAAAGCATGTTGGGCATTATATAACTCAAATAATAAGACAAGAATTTAAATAAGTTGTGTGCATAAAAAGGAAAGTAAAGTTTTCAAGTAAAGAGGATTTGGGAGAGAGGGGTCCTAGGTTGGTTAGCCTATAGGATCATATCAGTACAATGCCCGGTAATCACTCCTTAGAAAGGGGCTACGCGTGGCATTAGCGCACCGGTCATCATATCCATATCTACCCTTCCCACCCCTTAATGGTTATTAACGCGAGTGTTGGGTAGCGATCTCTATTGCGTACTGTTACCCGTCCCTTCTTAATGATCCTGGAGGAAATTTAGGACCTCTACCTATAGGTGGTTCTAGACAGACCCTTAAGGTTTTAAAGGAGAAAATACTAAGGCGACAAGCAAGAACACATAGGACTTTGGCAAATAAAAGCATGAAATAGCAGATAGGGCTCAAGTTCACCTCCACAGATAATGCATGTAAAACAGCACAACTTAAACACAAATAAAGGCCATATTGTTAATCTGTATCCTATGACATGATATCTAAGCGAATATCAGAACACACGAGACATGTAGTTTATAAACTCGGGACTAGGAGCCCTATCGATTTGCCTACCGATTTTTTTAAGCCTGTTAGAACGACATTAAGCTGTAAACACAAAGAGGCAGTTTCCAGTTTTATAAGAGATTTGATTACCTAAGGCTTGCCTAGACGTAGGGTGATGCACAACAATTATCAGAGTTATTAAAACTGTTTAGAAGTTATTTTACCTAAAGCATGTTGTTCTACGTGTTGCAAAGATATACCGGATTATGACCAGTTTTATTTAAGCAGGATAATCAAACGCGAAACTGTTTTTATGTCCTTTTTTTCATGCGTCAGTAGCTCAACTAGGTGTGACTGAGCGAGTGTGAGCGTGATCCTAAAAACAGGGTATCTAATATGCACATAAAATCCAGAATGATTCATATGCAAAATTCCTAAAGCAGAATTTCTAAATGCACAGCATGATTGCAGAATTTCCTAAAGCAGGATTTGTAAATGCATAAAGGTTACAGTATTGTAGAGCATGCGGTCAAGCGTACAGGAGTAGCAGTTTTGTTTCAATGCCATTTTATCCTAGAAACAGGATTTCTAAGGATGACAAGAATATCAAAATGAGATGCTGAAACAGTAAACCTAAGAACATGATATCTAATGCATGACATGCTTAGAATGTATTGGTCCTAGACATGGATTCTAATGCGCATATAGGAAACGTAAACCTAAGGCATGGTTTCTACCCATTGATATTGATAACATATGTAAATACCCTCCCATTTTCACTAGCCAACCCTAATGTCTGTTTACAAATAATTATTACAAACCAAATGAACAAGTTACATACTGTAGATAAGAAAAATAAGAAGTTACACTATAGGGAGCCTGAAGCAGGCCCAAGTGATTTCCCCAAACCTCAAATAGCCTCAAATGCCAATTTCACAGACAATATCATTGTCTAGGTGCGTCAGAGTTCCCTAAGGATCTCAAGGATCCAGGGCAGTGCTCACACCTAGACTTGGTAAACAAATTGAGTAAGTGCAGTGTGGAAGGGCCAACCTCAGTGTGCCAGAGTTCAGAGGGTTCTCAAAAGGATCCCAAGGCAGTACACACACTAGAGGGGGCAGAACCTAGGGACTTAGGAACAGAGTGAGAGTGCTTGACATAGTTTTGAAAGGGTTTCAGTAGGAAAAACAGTGTAAAAAAAGAGAGTTAGTTGAAATAACTTTGTAAGCAAGAGAGTTGTTGGGAAAAGAGCTTTTGAAAACAGTGGTGTAATTAAACAAACAGCAGGATCAAACATGGAGCCAAACCAACTCAGCAATACTTAAGGAACACAAAACAGAAGGAACAAACCTACACACATGGTTGTGGGTTTAAGGGAGTTAGGGAGTAGCTATTGGTACCAACACAATAAAGAAGTTTCTAGAAACAAATACATAGAATCTCTTAAGGGGTTCGTGGGATTGGGGTACAGCATGAACCTTTAGAATTAACACAGAATCGAATAACTTTAGGGTACAAATTGTTTTTCCAAAGAGGGATTCATACTAAAACCAGTTAGACATAAAGGGGATCGAGTCACATTGACTACAGAAGATAAACATGCTGATCGTAAGGGGTAGTATATGACTAACACAAAGAGATTAATTACATGTTGAACAGCAGAAACATAGGTAGAAACAAATTAGGAACATGATGAACTGAAGGAGGAAAAGAAACATATTGTTTTTGAGACTTAAATTGAAATCAGGACATACCAGTAAAAAAGACAGTAAACACAAAGAAAGAGAGCAGAAAGCTTTTGAGTGTGAGAGAGAGTTTTTTGAACCAAAGTGTTCGTGTCCTTGTGTTAAAGAGAGAGTATGTATATATAGTAGTTCGAAACTAGGTAAAATAAGGCAAGAATCACAATAGCACAGTAATTATGGAACTCAGAACCAATTAGAGCAAAATCAGTACAAGTACTCCCTTAATTTAAGGGAATCGGTTCAAACGGTAAGAACAGGTAACAAATAAGGGAAGAAATCAATGTACAACCAATAAGGAAAGGTTTCAAATATAGTAAGTATAGGGTAAACAATTAGGGCTATGTTCAGAAAAACTCTAACTAAGGAGATAGTCAGTAAGAATAAAGTATCAGTGCAGACAAAGTAGGCGAATCAATCAAATTGAATAGAAAGGGTAGGAATCGAAGGTCTAAAGGAAGGTCTTCTAATCAAACCATGAAACAGGGGATCCAGAATCAATCAAAGAGAAAGTCATGAGTCATGTTTTAGCATATAAATAGAGTAAGATAGGAATAGTCAGACATAGGAAGCAAAGAGGCAAGTCTTGAACAGTCAAGATGAACACAAACACATAGAGCTGATATAAGTTAGGCATAAGAAACTCAATAGAAACACATTCAAGGCGAGATAGTCACAGAAACTCAAACGAGAACAGGCTAGTCATAGAAATCAAACGAAGAAACCTAGAAAATTAGGGCTCTCAACATAGGCGAGTTAAAGATGCGATAAACTCATAGAATCAGTAAAAATAATACAAGAAATAGAAGTTTAAACACAAAGAATCAGTTAAACAAAGTTGTAAAGAAGTTCCGAAACCCTAATTTTAGAAGAAGGTGAAAAACACTCGAAATCAACAATTCTTGTAAAGAGTTCCAAGGACAGTGTAAAACATTAAAGAAACAAACTCAAATCGTCCTAGATCTTGTACAGATCTAGGAGATATAGGCAAAAATTAGGGTTTCAGAGGGAACCCATATAGAGATGAAAGAACCTGTCTAGAATCCCAAGGATTGTAACAAATACCGCACGATTTTGCCTGAAATCACGCTGAAGTAGCCAAGAACAGACAAGTGACGAACCCTAGATGCAAGTCGGCATGGCCCTGGGCCCTTGAAGACCTTAGAGAAGGCAAGCATGGCATGAGAGAAGCCATTGGAGGCTTAGGAGTTGACGGGAGATCACCGGAGAAGACCGGAGAAGAGAGGTCGGCGGTTGAAGGGGCTAGGGTTTGGTTGAGTTACTGAGAGAGGAGAGGAGATGAGAGAATACAGAGGCGGCGGGTTTGGGAGAATGAGTTAGGGTTAGGGTCGTTTAGGATTAAAAAAGGAAAGGGTTAATACGGGCCGTTGATCTCTCAGATCAACGGCCGTGATTTAATTGGTTCTGGGTCGGGTAGGCGGGTTTAGGGTTTGGGTCGGGTAATTTGGTTAGAAATTGGGCTGGGGTTGGGTTAAAAATTGGGGCTAAGATTGAAATGCAATCTGGCTATATTTTAAATAGCCAATTTATCCCTATTTAATTTATAATAAATTGTAAACAATTTCTACAAAATAATTACATGTACTAAAATGATTTACAATAGATTTTCAACATTTTAAAAATATAGAAGGTCAATTTTATGCATACAAATGTAATTATACATTAATAGGACTAATATTGTAATTATATGCAAATTAGTTTTAAAAATATAAATGCAATTATAAAAAATGCACAAAAAATATTTTAACCATATTTTGGCATAAACATAGAATTTAAACGACTAAATCACCACAACAATAATTTGAGGGATAATTATTGGGGATTTTATGAGTAAAAGGGAAGCAAATAAATTAATTTAAAATCTTTAAAATTATAGAAAAATTATAAAAACCTTGTGCATGCTTATATATGCATATACATGCTATTTTGAAAGTATTTATGCATATAAAAAATATAGGGAAAAATTGGGTATCGACAACCTCGGCGGAATCACTCCCGATGCGAACACGGTCGCTCGATACCCCGCTTGATTTAGGCGGCAATAATCCTTATCCCTCGAAGTACCTTCGACGGGAAAAGAAGAAAAAGGCGACAGATAATCCTTATCCCTCGAAGTACCTTCGACGGGAAAAGAAGACGGCGGTAAAGGAGGAACCATCTTTTCGAGGCTAGAAGCCTCAGATACAGTAGGCTCGGCTGATGCTCCTTCCTCGAACCTCTGAGCAGGGCTTGCCTTGCTATAAGCACCCTTGTCCCTCAAGGGTTCCTTCTGTTTGATATCGTTCCTCGACCCCGGACCCGACGATCCTTCCTCCTCCCCGAGGGGACACGGCCTCGACTCGGAAAATTCTCCAATACCTGCGGTAATGGAGTTAATACACATAAAAGAAAGTATCTTTCAAAGAAAACAAGCTACACGCGTACCGTGGTGTTTTGCCTCCCATCTACCCTTGGACAGATCTTGCCACTTACGCTCATCGTAAGTCGAGCAAACCGCGCATTCCCGGGTACAATCCGCCAGGTCAGAACCTCATATGGCAGCCACGGAACTACTGAAGAAAAGAGAAGGAAAACATCTTTACGGAGTCTACCTCCACCATGGACAAAAATGATAAAAGCGCAAGTGTACCACTTACGTGTGAAATTCCATTCCTTAGGCAACGACAGAATCCGCACTCGGACAAATAGTTTATCCATCCTCGGTCTCCATCTTCTTCATTATCGGCAACAAAGGGCCTCGCGGATTGATATCGTAAAGTAATTACGCCTCGGTAATGAAAGAGCTGGTACAATCTGATGAGATGGCTAAAGGTGAACTCAAGCACGGCTCCCTCCACAAAGAACCTCATCATCAATACAATCCTCCGGAACGACGGATGAACCTATGTCAGGGCAACCCGATATCTTCTGCAAAACTCGAGCACGAATCTATCAAGGGGGCCCAATATAAAGGGGTACGTGTACACGTTCAAAAAACCCCCCACATAAGCCATGATGCTCTCATCCGGGGAAGGAATCTGCAGTACCACCCTTTTTCCCATCCGTAGTCTCTCCTATTTGCCTCGAGGTGTTCCTCTCCTATTGATGAGATGAACCTTGATGCGAGCTCCCGATGGTCCTGAACGTTGGGAGGCCTTTCCTAACGAAAAGTCCCTCCTCAATATAAAGCGCCTCGAGGTCAGCTCACCGGACGCCGGCGGTGTACCACCGACCAGGCATGAAGCAGAGGCGGCACTCCCCTCTCCTTGATGAACAGATTTGGATGAAGCAGCCGTAGCTATGATAAAACAAGAAAAGGCAGGTGAAGACTTGGGCGAAGGATTTGAGCCAAAAAGGGAAGCATACCGGTGGGACCGTCCCGATCACTTCATGACCGTGCCATACGGATAACGCTGTCTTACAATGTTCGAGGGGTCAAAGATCCCTGTGTCAACCTAGCCTCGAGATGGTGCCCAATCTCGAAGCTCTCTATCAATATAACTATGAGTTCTAAGTAGTTATCCGCATAAACCCAATCTCGAGGATCTATGTTATTACAAGTGCGGGTCATTCACCCGACTCTTTGGCCCCCGAACTACCCAAGTCCGAGTTAGTTCTCACTCGAAGGTTATCAATAAAGCCTCAGGGCTATTTCATCTCTAAGTTCAATTTGAACACTCTCTCAAAGCTATTTTTAAGCCCGAAGGTCACTCAAGTTCGAATGCATCCTAGCTCAGGAAATATCTATGACGCCTTAAGGCTATCTTTATTCCAAGCTCGAGGCCAACTTTCTTTCAGTTGGAGACCATCCGAGTTCGAGCAAACTCTCGCTCAGGGACTATTTGTAAAGACCTAAGGGTTACCTTTACTTTCAGATGATCAAGCAAACTCTCGCTCGAGGACTAGCAGCGAGGCCTAATAAGGCTAAGCCTTATTCCAAAGAGAATCGCGACCCTGCTCTCATTCAACTCGAACTCAGAGGGCGCGGCAACCTAGGTTTGTATCGGATCAATCCAGGCTTGGTCCGAGGGATAACAAAGAATTTCAAAGAACACCACATTATCCAATCAAGAACCAAAGGGATTCCTATGTCCGGGTCCAGTATTCAGGCCGGTCGATGAAATCGCATGCATAGATTTTTCAAACATAGGAAAAAAGTGGAATCCAGCACAAGGCAAAGACAGATTGGAAGAAACTTTTGCATTAATAAACGATGATTACAAAAGCCCACGAGGGGTCCTTACACAGAAACATAGAAATAAAATACAACAATTAAAGAGCCTAATCTACTTTCGAGGGTATGTCCTCGGGAGCGACATCTGGGAGAACCATTTCCTCAAGGATCCCATTTCGGTATGCAGAGCAATATCTTCGAGAGTCTCCTCCGGAGCAGCTGTAGCCTATCTCACGTCGTAAGCTTGGTGGCATCGTAAGAAGTTCTAGGAGATCGATGTCAAAATTGTTTCTTATCATTCCACTCTAAGAAACGCGGGGACTATCTGTATACGGCTAAAATCGGAGAGCCCGATTTCACTATCATTATGTCCTTCCGTAGCTTCTCCTCGAAAGGCCTCGAAGGCCCGGGGGGACAGTTCGGGGTTTCAACCTCGAAGGTTCTTTATGTCCAACCTCGGGACAGTACAAGCCGATGGCTACTATGAATAAGCGGGAAGTTCCCAAGACACGTTACCAAAACTGACAATATCTGCAAGAATAGTACTAGCCTATACCAGATTAGTAAATATCTGTACCAGCTATGTTTCTTTGTAATAAATGCATATGTACTATATTGGGATTCCCTCTCCTGTATAAAGGGGATCCTTGTTATTTGCAAAGGACACACAAGATACTTCATTCAATACTAAATACAAAAGAACATTCTCTCTGCTCTCCAACATATTCTCTTGATCTCATTACTCCCATTTATTGCCTATATTCATTGTGTTCTATTTATTGTTCTTCATTTATTTCTTATCATTGATCATAAAGAGCCGTCATTGAATCTATCATAACTGTTAGTCCCTCCATCGACTGCCCACGGCAAGGTATAGGACTCAACCTTGAGGCCCCGAATAAGCAAGCTCGAGGCCCTGCTTATCAGCCTATTGGTTTGGTTATCACCTTGTTTTCAAGCTCTTATCTCATTTTCTAATTTCTTACTTAACATCCGTTGCCTAAACAACTAGCATAAAATAGATCACGTATTTTTAGAACCACAAAATCAAATCTAATTGTAATTACCATTTTTGCGGTAAACAATGAATGTGCACGGCATCACCCTTAGTGCTTTATCTCTCTTTCCTCACCCAAACAATAGCAACAACAACATCCCGGCAAGGGAATCAACAACAAGAATAAACACATCCCGGCAAGGGAATCAACAGTAAGAAATAAATATGTCCCGGCAAGGGAATCATCTATAACCAAACTTGTACCAACAATTAACTTCACAAATAAACCTCAACTGGAGCCAATGCTCAATAATAAACCAATACCAAGAAGATAATCATACGTCTTGCTCAACATGGATAATCAACAATTTAGCAAATTGTAGTACTTATTAAGAAAACACAACGATCACAATTTAAGACTCACGGGCATGCTTGGCACCAACGTATAGATACTCGTCACCACACCTATACGTTGTACACTACACTAGCACATAGCAAATAAATCACAATACCTATTCCCTCAAGCTAAGGTTAGACCAAACACTAAATTCGAACTTCCACGGCCAACTCAAGCCTCAAACACCGCTTTTCCTTTAGAATTCGCCTCCAATTTACTTGTATCTAACCCAAATTAATTTAACAACATCAATAAATGCTAAAGAATTCATACCCAATGCCTGATTATAGGTTTTCTATCATTTTCCCCAAAAAGTCAAAAATCGACCTCGGGCCCGCTTGGTCAAAACCCGAGGTTCGAACCAAAACCCGATTACCCATTCACCCACGAACTCAAATATATAATTGTTTTGAAATTGGACCTCAAATCGAGGTCTAGATCCCCAAAATTTGAAAATCCTAAGTTCTACCCAAAATCACCCAATTTCCCATGAAAAACCATTGACTTTGAATTGAAATCATATAAAAGATGTTATAGATTGAAGAAAATGAGTTACAAATGACTTACTAATGATTTGGAGAAGAACTTGTCTTTGGAAAATCGCCCAAGAGAGTTTAGGGTTTGAGAGAGTTTGAAAAACGAAGAAATTTCATCTAAGTTATAATTTGCACAGGTGCAGATATCGCATTTGCAATGTCTTGTTCGCAAATGCGAACTCGCAATTGCGGCCCAGGCTTCGCAAATGCGAACTACCGTTCACAATTGCGATCCCTGCTGAAGTTGCATTTGCGACATTGAGGTCCGCAAATGCGAAGGTTCCCTGCCCAGCCTGTCTTCCCAATTGTGATATTTCTTCGCAAATGCGAGCTCGCATTTGCGAAGCCTGCAGACCTGCAACACACCAGCAGTTTTCCTAAGTCCAATTTCACTCCGTGGCCTATCCAAAGCCCACCCGAGCCCTCGGGGCTCCAAGCCAAACATGCACGCAAGTCCAAAAAATATCATACGGACTTACTCGTGCGATCAAATCGCCAAAATAACGCCTCGAACTACGAGTTTAGCATCAAAATCAAAGAAAAATCTCAATAACTCTTAAGTTTCAAATTTCACAACCGAGGGTCCGATTCACGTCATATGAAGTCCGTTTCTTACTAAATTTTACAGGAACAACTTAAATACCACATAAGACCTGTACCGGGCTCCGGAACCAAAATACGGGCCCGATACCATCAAATTCAAACACATTTAAATTTCCAAAAACTCTTATAATTTCAGTAAACAATTTTCTTCAAAAATTCATTTCTCGGGCTTGGGACCTCGGAATTCAATTTCGGGCATACGCCCAAGTCCCATATTTTTCTACGGACCCTCCGGGACCGTCAAATCAATGGTCCGGGTCCGTTTACCCAAAATGTTGACCGAAGCAAACTTATATTAAATTTTAAAGGCAAAATTAGCATTTTTATCAAAATTTCACATAAAAGCGTTCCGGATATACGCCCGGACCGCGCACGCAAATTGAGGTGAGATAAAAGGAGGTTTTTAAGGCCTCGGAACACAGAGTTGACTTGTAAATCAAGTGATGACCTTTTGGGTCATCACATCCTCCACCTCTAAAACAACCGTTCGTCCTCGAACGGACATAGAAAAGAAGTACCTGAGTCAGGGAAAAGATGGGAATAGCGGCTCTGCATATCGGACTCGGACTCCCAGGTAGTTGCCTTGGACGGCTGACCTCTCTACTAAACATGAACTGAAGGGAACCTCATCGATCTCAACTGACGAACCTACCGGTCTAGAATAGCTACTGGCTCCTCCTCATAGGTCAGATTCTTGTCCAATTGGACAATGCTGAAGTCTAACACGTGGGATGGATCGCCGTGATACTTCCGAAGCATGGAAACATAAAACACTGGGTGCACAGCTGATAAACTCGGCGGCAACGCAAGTTTGTAAGCCACCTCTCCCACTCGATCAAGCATCTCAAAAGGACCAATGAACCTAGGGCTTAGCTTGCCCTTCTTCCCAAATCTCATCACACCCTTCATGGGCGACACCCGGAGCAACACTCGCTCTCCGACCATGAATGCCACATCACAAACCTTGTGGTCGGCATAACTCTTCTGCCTGGAATGAGCGGTACGAAGCCTATCCTAAATGATCTTCACCTTATCCAAGGCATCCTAAACTAAATCTGTACCCAATAACCGAGCCTCTCCCGGCTCGAACCACTCAACAGGAGACCGACACCGCCTACCATATAATGCCTCATAGGGAGCCATCTGAATGCTTGACTAGTAGCTGTTGTTGTAGGAAAACTCTGCTAATGGCAAGAACTGATCCCAAGAACCTCCAAAGTCAATAACACATGCTCGGAGCATATCCACCAAAATCTAAATAGTACGCTCGGACTGTCCATCCGTCTGAGGATGAAATGTTATGCTCAACTCGACCCGTGTACCCAACTTACGTTGTACTGCCCTCCAGAAATGCGAGGTAAACTGCGTACCCCGATCAGAAATGATAGACACGGGCACGCCGTGAAGACGAATAATCTCCCGGATATAGATCTCAGCCAACCGCTCCGAGGAATAGGAAACTACCACAAGAATGAAATGCGCCGACTTGGTCAGCCTATCAACAATAACCCATACTGCATCGAAATACCTCTGAGTCCGTGGGAGTCCAACAACGAAGTCCATAGTGATCCGCTCCCACTTCCACTCAGGAATCTCAATCTTCTGAAATAAACCACCAGGTCTCTGATGCTCGTACTTTACCTGCTGACAATTCAAACACCGAGCTACATAGGCAACAATGTCCTTCTTCATACTCCTCCACCAATAATGCTGTCGCAAATCCTCATACATCTTAGCGGCGCCGGAATGAATAGAATACCGGGAACTATGGGCCTCCTCTAGAATCAACTCACGAAGTCCATCCACATTAGGCACACAAATACGACCCTGCATCCTCAAAACTCCATCATCTCCAACTGTAACCTGCTTGGCACCTCTGTGCCGCACTGTGCCTCTAAGGACAAGCAAATGAGGGTCATCATACTGCCGATCTCGGATACGCTCAAATAATGAAGAACGAGCGATTGTGCAAGCTAGAACACGGCTGGGCTTAGAAACATCCAACCTCACGAACTGATTGGCTAAAGCCTGAACATCCAAAGCAAGCAGCCTCTCACCGACCGGAATATACGCAAGGCTGCCCATACTGGCTGACTTCCTACTCAATGCATCGGCTACTACATTGGCCTTCCCCGGATGATACAGGATGGTGATATCATAGTCTTTCAACAGCTCCAACGACCTCCTCTGCCTCAAATTTAGCTCCTTTTGCTTGAACAAGTATTGCAAACTCTTGTGATCCGTGAACACCTCACATGACACGCCATATAAATAATGCCTCCAAATCTTCAGCGCGTGAACAATGGCTGCTAGCTCCAAATCATGAACTGGATAATTCTTCTCGCGGATCTTCAACTGTCGCGAAGCATATGCAATAACCTTGCCATTCTGCATCAACACCGCACCAAGTCCAATACGCGATGCATCACAATATACTGTATATAGCCCTGAACCTGTGGGCAAAACCAACACTGGCGCCGTAGTCAAAGCTGTCTTGAGCTTCTGAAAGCTCGCCTCACACTCGTCCGACCACCTGAACTGGGAACCTTTCTGGGTCAACCTGGTCATCGGGGCTACAATAGATGAAAACCCCTCCACAAACCGACGGTAATAGCCCGCCAAACCCAAGAAACTCCGGATCTCTGTAGCTGATATGGGTCTAGGCCAGTCCTTGACTGCCGCAATTTTCTTCGGATCCACTTGAATACCCTCTGCTGATACAACATGACCCAAGAATGTAACCAAACTCAACCAAAACTCACACTTCGAAAACTTAGCATACAACTGACTATCCCTCAGAGTCTGAAGAACGACTCGAAGATGCTGCTCGTGATCCTCCCAGCTGCGGGAATAAATCAGAATATCATCAATGAAGACAATTACGAAGGAATCCAAATAAGGCTTGAACACTCGGTTCATTAAATCCATGAAAGTTGCTGGGGCATTTGTCAACCCGAATGTCATCACTAAGAACTCATAATGCCCTTACCAAGTGCGAAAAGCTGTCTTAGGGACATCAGATGCCCTAATCCTCAACTGATGGTAGCCAGGTCTCAAATCAATCTTCGAAAATACCTTGGCACCCTGAAGCTGACCAAAAAAATCATCAATCCTCAGCAATGGATACTTGTTCTTGATGGTGACTTTGTTCAACTGCCGATAATCTATACACATCCTCATCGACCCATCCTTCTTCTTAACAAACAACACCGGCGCACTCCAAGGTGAGACACTCGGCCTAATAAAGCCTTTATCCAGCAAATCCTGCAACTGACTTTCAATTCTTTCAACTCTGGCGGGGCCATGCGATATGGCGGAATAGAAATGGTCTGAGTGCCCGGAGCTAAATCAATGCAAAGGTCAATGTCCCTATCGGGTGGCATCCCCGGCAGGTCTGAAGGAAATACCTCTAGAAACTCACGAACAATGGGCATAGAATCCATAGAAGAATCTCGGCACTAGAATCACGAACATACGCTAAATAGGCCAAACATCCCTTATCAACCATACGTCGAGCCTTCATATATGAGATAACCCTAATGGTAGAATGACCAGGAGTCCCTCTCTACTCCAAACGAGGAAACCCCGATAGTGCTAAGGTCACAATCTTGGCATGACAATCAAATATAACATGATAAGGGGATAACCAATCCATCCCCAGAATGACATCGAAATCCACCATATCGAGAAGTAGGAGATCTACATGGGTCCCAAGACCCCCAATAACGACCACGCAAGCACGATAAACACGATCTACCGCAATAGAATCACCCATCGGTGTAGACACATATACAGGAGCACTTAAAGAATCACGAGGAACAACCAGATAAGGGGCAAAATAAGATGATACATAAGAATATGTGGACCCTGGATCAAATAGAACTGAGGCATCTCTACTGCACACTAAAACCGTACCTGTGATAACTGCATTGGAGGCCTCAGCCTTGGGTCTGCCTGGCATAGCATAACATCGGGGCTGGGCCCCACCACTCTGAACTGCATCCCTAGGACGGCCTCCTGCTGGCTGGCCTCCACCTCTAGCTGCCTGGCCTCCACCTCTAGCGGCCTGACCTCCACCTCTAACACCTCTACCCCTACCTCTAGATGGCTGAGCGGGCGGTGGAACACCCGGTGCTGGAACCATAGCACGAGAACCCTAGTGCTGAGAACTGCTCGAGGCTCGAGGGCAAAACCTAGCAATGTGCCTCGTATCACCACAAGTATAGCAAGACTTGGGCTGCTGAGACTGCTGACCCTGAAACTGACCCTGACGGCCTAACACTGGAGCGGAGGTGCACTAATAGGAGTTGGTGGTGCACAGTTGGGCAACTGATCAGAATACTGCATATGAGAACCACGGCCACCTGGAGCACCGTGAGAAACCTGAAGTGCTGACTGAAATGGCCCAGGAGGATGGCCTCTACCAAAAGAATTCCTGCCTCCAGACGAGGCACCACTGAATCTGCCAGAATGACGAGGCCTCTTATCAGACCCCTGACCGCTCCCTTGAGCTAAAATCATCTATACCCGCCTGACCACATTGGTCGCATCCTGGAAAGAAATCTCGCTACCTGTCTCCTTAGCCATTTGTAGTCTAATAGGCTGAGCGAGTCCCTCAATAAACCTCCTCCCCCCCTCTCTCTCTCTCGGTGGGGAGTATCAGAAGAGCATGACAAGCCAAATCAATAAACCTCGTCTCGTACTGGGTGACAGTCATAGAACCCTGCTGGAGACGCTCGAACCGTCTGCGGTACTCCTCTCTCTAACTGACCGGAAGAAACTTCTCGAGAAATAGCTGCGAGAACTGGTCCCAAGTGAGAGCTGGTGATCCAACTAGTCTGGCCAAACAATAATCTCTCACCCATTTCTTGGCGGAACCTGACAGACGGAAAGCAGCAAAGTCGACCCCATTGGTCTCCACTATCCCCATGTTCCGAAGAACCTCATGACAGCTGTCTAAATAATCCTGGGGATTCTCTGAGGATGTACCATCATAAGTAGTAGTGAACAGCTTGGTGAACCTGTTCAATCTCCACAAAGCATCGGTAGACATAGCTGCTCCACCACCGGTCTGAGCTACTACACCCGGCTGAACTGCTCCAACTGGCTGAGCTGCTGGAGTCTGAAACTGGGGAGCCATATGCTCCGAAGTGCGGGTAGCGGGAGTCTGTGCTCCTCCCCCAGCCTGAGAGACGGCTGGTGCTACAGGAAGTAAGCCTGCCTGGGTGACGCTTTCCATAAGGCCCACTAGACGGACCAGAGCATCCTGGAGTACTGGGGTAGCAATGAACCCCTTTAGGACCTGAGCTGGGCCCACCGGAACTGTCTGGGCCAGAACCTCATCATCAAACTCGACCTGAGGCTCCAACACTAGTGCTGCTGCTCTGGGCTGAGCTCTGCCCCTGCCTCGGCCCCTAGCACGACCTCGACCTCGACCTCGTCCTCTGCCCCTCGTGGGAGCTGCTGCTGGTGGCTCGGGCTGCTGATCAGCGGATAAAGAAGCACATGTTCTCACCGTCTGCAAAAGAACAGAGTAGAAGTTCAATTAGCATTGAGAAACCAAATCGCACGACAGAGATGAATAGAAGTGAAACTGTTCCTAACTCTGTAGCCTCTGGGGGATAAGCACAGACGTCTCCACACCGATCCCTCAGACTCTACCAAGCTTGTCCGTGAATTATGAGAGCTAAGAAACCTAGAGCTCTGATACCAACTTGTCATGACCCGGATTTCCTACCCTCGGGAGTCGTGATAGCGCCTACTAGTGAAAGCTAGGCAAGCCAACTATTCCGATCAATTTACCATTTTCATTTTTTTACTTCTTACCAATTGAGAGCTAACATATTATAAACAGCGAAAATAATAATGCGGAAGAACGAAATTTAACGATTAAGCTAATACCAATATGAATCCATAAACATAAACCACCCAGAACTGGTGTCACAATCTCACGGACTATCTAAGAAAACTACAAATAGGGTCTGAACAAGAAAGTACATGTCTGTCTCTGAAATAGAAAAGAATAGAAAGAAACTAGATAAGAAGGGGACGCCAAGGCCTGCGGACGCCTGCAGGACTACCTCGGGTCTCCTGATGGACTGAAGGCAGCAACCCCTAGCTAAGGTCCGTATGCTCCAGTACCGGGATCTACACAAAAGAGTGCAGAGTTAGTATCAGCACAACCGACCCCGTGTGCTGGTAAATGTCGAGCCTAACCTCGGCGAAGTAGTAACGAGGCTAGGACACAACAATTAACAAAACATGTAGTTCAACAGTATCTAGCAGAATAACAGTAATAGAAGCAATTCACAAAAAATAACGGGGAGGGGTAACATGCTATGGGGGAATACCAGCATAAAGAATCACAGAAATAACGGAATGAAACAATTAAGACACTTGAACCGATAACAACAAGAAATCATGACAAACTGGCAATAAGCGCACGGCATCACCCTTCGTGCTTTTACACTCAATCCTCACCAATGCAATCAAATAATGAAAATGTGCACGGCATCACACTTCGTGCTTTATCTCTCTTCCTCACCATATAAATACTAGAAATGTGCACGGCATCACCCTTCGTGATTTATCACTCTTCCTCACCATATGCATCAATATCAATGTAAATGTACACAGCATCACCCTTCGTGCTTTATCACTCTTTCCTCACCAAATGCATAAATATGAATGTGCACGGCATCACCCTTCGTGCTTTATCTCTCTTTCCTCACCCAAACAATAGCAACAACAGCATCCCGGCAAGGGAATCAACAACAAGAATAAACACATCCCGGCAAGGGAATCAACAATAAGAAATTAATATGTCCCGGCAAGGGAATCGGCTATAACCAAACTTGTACCAACAATTAACTTCACAAATGAACCTCAACTGGAGCCAATGCTCAATAAAAAACCAATACCAAGAAGATAATCATACGTCTTGCTCAACATGAATAATCAACAATTCAGCAAATTATAGTACTTATTAAGAAAACACAACGATCACAATTTAAGACTCAGGGGCATGCTTGACACCAACGCATAGATACTCATCACCACACCAATACGTCGTACACTACACTAGCACATAGCAAATAAATCACAATACCTATTCCCTCAAGCTATGGTTAGACCAAACACTTACCTCGTACTTCTACGGCCAACTCAAGCCTCAAACACCGCTTTTCCTTTAGAATTCGCCTCCAATTTACTTGTATCTAACCCAAATTAATTTAACAACATCAATAAATGCTAAAGAATTCATACCCAATGCCTAATTATAGGTTTTCTATCATTTTTCCCAAAAAGTCAAAAATCGACCCTGGGCCCACTTGGTCAAAACCCGAGGTTCGAACCAAAACCTGATTACCCATTCAACCACAAACTCAAATATATAATTTGTTTTGAAATCGGACCTCAAATCGAGGTCCAAATCCCCAAAATTTGAAAATCCTAAGTTCTACCCAAAATCACCCAATTTCCCATGAAAAACCCTTGATTTTGAATTGAAATCATGTAAAAAGATGTTATAGATTGAAGAAAATGAGTTAGAAATGACTTACTAATGATTTGGAGAAGAACTTGTCTTTGGAAAATTGCCCGAGAGAGTTTAGGGTTTGAGAGAGTTTGAAAAATGAAGAAATTTTGTCTAAGTTATAATTTGCACAGGTGCAGATATCGCATTTGCGATGTCTTGTTCGCAAACGCGAACTTGCAATTGCGGCCCAGGCTTCGCAAATGCGAAGGTAGGCCTGCCCTGCTTTCTTCGCAAATGCGAACTACCGTTCGCAATTGCGATCCCTGCTGAAGTCGCATTTGCGACATTGAGCTTCGCAAATGCGAAGGTCTCCCTGCCCAGCCCATCTTCGCAATTGCAATATTTCTTTGCAAATGCGAGCTCGCATTTGCGAGCCAAGTCCAATTTCACTCCGTGGCCTATCCAAACCCACCCGAGCCCTCGGGGCTCCAAACCAAACATGCACGCAAGTCCAAAAAATATCATACGGACTTACTCGTGCGATCAAATCGCCAAAATAACGCCTCGAACTACGAGTTTAGCATCAAAATCAAAGAAAAATCTCAATAACTCTTAAGTTTCAAATTTCACAACCGAGGGTCCGATTCACATCATATGAAGTTCGTTTCTTACCAAATTTTACAGGCACAACTAAAATACCATATAAGACCTGTACCGGGCTTCGGAACCAAAATACGGGCCCGATACCATCAAATTCAAACACATTTAAATTTCCAAAAACTCTTATAATTTTAGTTAAACAATTTTCTTCAAAAATTTATTTCTCGGGCTTGGGACCTCGGAATTCAATTCCGGGCATACGCCCAAGTCCCATATTTTTCTAGGGACCCTCCGGGACGGTCAAATTATGAGTCCGGATCCGTTTACCCAAAATGTTGACCGAAGTCAACTTATATCAAATTTTTTAGGCAAAATTAGCATTTTTAATCAAATTTTCACATAAAAGCGTTCCGGATATACGTCCGGACCGTGCACGCAAATCGAGGTGAGATAAAAAGAGGTTTTTAAGGCCTCGGAACATAGAATTGACTTGTAAATCAAGTGATGACCTTTTGGGTCATCACAATTTCAGGACACGATATCCTGAAATTTAAACCTCAAAGTTCAAACTTTAGGACATCGTGTCCTACAGTTCGAAAATTGTGCTCAGAAGTTTAAATCATATGAATTCAGGATACTTAGTCCTGAAGTTTTGTTGAAATGACTAATTCTTAAATTATTAAGTATAAATATATTTTAAACAGCAGTCATAAAAGTGGCTACTGATGCAGTTAGCCCTTTATTTGCATCCCTCCAGAAATGTATAATAGAGGCCTTCTTGGCTTCCAACAAATATATATAATCTCTAATAATATCTCGAGAAAACAATATTGTATATCATTGGAAAAAATTTATTCGCACCGGGTGTTTACACCCAATATAGTTAAGTTAATCATAGAAAACAACTTTGATCTCGGAGTCTTATTCTAAATAAATAAATTAGTTAAAAAGAAAGAAAGAAACAACGCACAATGAGTAAGGTCAAAGAGCCATTCTTTATTCATTCTTTGTGTAATCCAGAACAATAGCCTACTAATTCAGATTAAGAGCCATAAATATTAAGAAATTTTTTTAAGCTTTTAACTTTTACTTTTAAATGGCAAGAATCTTTCATGAAGGATGATGGTATTTTGCTCGGTTTAAATTGAATTTACCTTTTGTAACGACCCGACCGGTCGTTTTGAGCTTTTGCACTTTGATCGCCAGTTCTCGGGCATGACTTGCCCCATGTAATGCATTATGACTGATGTAGATCGTTGGTTTTTATTTTCAGGAAAATCGGGATGAATTTGGAAGAACAGTCTCAGTTGAAAGTTTTGAATTTGAAAGGTTTGACCAAGAGTTGACTTAATTGTATATGAGTTCGGATTGGAATTTTTATGATTTGGCTAGCTCCGTTAGGTGATCTATGACTTAGGAGCGCGATCGGAATGCATTTTGGAAGTCCGTGGAAGGATTTGGCTTGAATTGGCAAGGTTAGTATTTTGGCGAATTCCGGTTGATAGGTGAGATTTTGATCCGAAGGTCGGAATGGAATTTTGAGAGTTGATGTAGTTTTGTTATGTCATTTGTGATGTGTATGCAAAATTTTAGGTCATTCGGACGTCGTTTGGTCGGGTTTTTGATCGAAAGTGTATTTCGGCAGTTTTTGGAAACTTAGGCTCGAATTCGATGAATTTCGAGTAATTTGAGATTGTTTGAGGTGTTTCAATGATTGGAACAAGTTTGAATGAGGTTTTAGGGCGTGTTGGCGTTTTTGGTTGAGGCCCCGGGGGCCTCGGGTGAGTTTCGGATGGTCAATCAGACCATTTTTGGCATTTTGGAGTTGCAGATTTTCATCTCAGCTGTTGCAAAAGAAATGGCCTTCGCGATTGCGTGAAGTCCCTCGCGATCGCGTAGAGGGATTTTTTGTTGACCCAGGTTTACTCTTCGCGTTCGCAGTGATGGGTTCGCGTTCGCGTAGTTTTGGAGGTGGAAGCTTCGCGATCGCGGTTGTGTGTACGCGTTCGCGTATAAGGATTTGGGGACCCAGTGGATTTGTTCTCCGCGTTCGCATTGGCTGGTCCGCGTTCGCGTAAGTTTGGGAAAAAGAGCATCGCGTTCGCGGAGGGAGCATCGCGTTCGCATTGAGTATTTTTGAAGCCTTGGATTTTTGTGCTTCGCGATCGCGTGGCCTTGGTCGCGATATTTGGAGTTGCTGGGCAGAATGTTTTGAAGTCACCTTGTCCGCGATTTTGGGTCTATTTTCACCCATGGCTGCTCGTTTTAGGAGATTTTTGGAGGAGATGAAAGAGGGATTCAAGAGGAATTGACTTGAGGTAAGAATCTTGTCTTAAAACTTGATTATATTGTGAAATCCACCTAGAAATTCATGGAAACTAAGCCTAAAATTGAAGAGCTAGGGCTTGAGAAATTGGACTTTGAAATTGGGATTTGAAGACCATTTGAGGTCGGAATTGAGAACTTTTGATATGTATGAACTCGTGGGAAGATAAGCAATCTAATGATGTGAAAATTTCTGAGTTTCGAGAAGTGGGCCCGGGGCTCGGGTTTTGGTAATTTCGGGATTTGTGCCCGTAATTGATTGTTTTTGCTTGGGCATTGTTCCCTTAGCATATTGTGATGTATTCGCTCTGATTTTGGGTAGATTCAATGCGCGTGGAGGCCGATTTGAGGAGCAAAGGCGTCGCGAGCTAGAGATTTCTCCGGTTCGAGGTGAGTAATGATTGTTAATGATATTCTGAGGGTTTGAAACCCCGGATTGCACATCGTAGTGCTATGTTGAGGTGACTTGCACGCCGGATAGCGAGCGTGGGGTAGAGCACCGTTGGGGATTGTGACTTGGTCCGTCCCGATTGATGATTTTACCGTGTATTTGATTGGAACTTATTTGTTATCATCATGATTTGGGCTGATTGCCATATTTGGGCTTCGTGCTAGTTATTTGAACCCTTCGGGGAGTTTTTATCACTGTTTTCCTCACTGTTTTGACTTATACATGAACTCAGTCCTGTTGATATCTAATGTTTTACAAACTCAGCCACTTTTACTCAGATTTGAAACTTAAATGATATTTTGGGCTGAGAACTATTGTTTTACAAATGCCTGAGGGGCTTGTGATGATTTTCGGACTGAGTGAGGCCGAGGGCCATATGTGAGGATATGCTGTGTGATATGAGGCTGAGGGCCTGAGATACTTTACATGCCACGAGGTGGCCTGAGTGATGGGAGGCCGAGTGATGTGAGGCCGAGTGCCGAGTGATGATGCCACGAGGCGGCTTAATATAGCGCTTGGACCGTAAGGGGCCCCTCCGGAGTCTACACAACCACAGTGAGCGCGGGTACCCATATGATCTGAGAGTGAGCCCGAGGGGCTGATATTATGCTGAGTGACTGATACTGAGCCCGAGGGGCTGATACTATTCTGAGAGTGATCTGAGAGAGAGAGCCCGAGGGGCTGAGAGTGTTCTGAGAGTGAGCCCGAGGGGCTGGTACTGTTTTGAGATATTGCCCGAGGGGCGAACTTTTATTTTGCTCATCTTGCATATTTACTTGTCTTTTTACCTGTTATGCTGTGGTACTTGTGCCCGAGTGGCGGATCTTCTGTGCTTATCGGCACTAACTGTTTTGAAATCATTTCGTAACTGTTGAAAAGATCATTTTCAAAAGAGATTTAAACTGAGCCAAGATATTTCTAAGGATTTCACAGCTTCACTGCTTTCTCAAAGTATTGTATACTGCTTCTATACAGCATGTTGGTTGCTTTACGTGATTTCTTACTGCTCAGTTGTTATTTACCTTTAATACTCACTGAGTTGGAGTACTCACTTTACTCCCTGCACCTCGTGTGCAGATGCAGGTATTTATTCACCCGGTAGCGGGTTTTGGCTGATCAGAGGCAGAGTTATAGGAGTTAACGAGGTGACTGCCAGCGTTCGCAGCACCGCTTTTCTCTCTTTGTTCATTATTCCGGTTTTGTACATTTTAGACCTTGTAGTTGGATTTACACTCTAATAGACGCTCGTGACTTGTGACACCCCGGTTTGGGCTGTGTCGGGTTGTGCCTCCGTTAATTATATCATTAAATCATATTTAAACT